>NC_092106.1:32643814-32816314 GCF_045679555.1 Salvelinus alpinus | reverse complement strand
TACAGTAACATGCTATAGATAACATTAGTGTCTGTACAGTAACATCCTATAGATAACATTAGTGTCTGTACAGTAACATGCTATAGATAACATTAGTGTCTGTACAGTAACATGCTATAGATAACATTAGTGTCTGTACAGTAACATGCTATAGATAACATTAGTGTCTGTACAGTTACATGTTATAGATAACATTAGTGTCTGTACAGTAACATGTTATAGACAACATTAGTGTCTGTACAGTAACATGTTATAGATAACATTAGTGTCTGTACAGTAACATGCTATAGATAACATTAGTGTCTGTACAGTAACATGTTATATATAACATTAGCGTCTGTAGAGTAACATGCTATAGATAACATTAGTGTCTGTACAGTAACATGTTATATATAACATTAGCGTCTGTACAGTAACATGTTATATATAACATTAGTGTATGTACAGTAACATGCTATAGATAACATTATTGTCTGTACAGTAACATGCTATAGATAACATTAGTGTCTGTACAGTAACATGCTATAGATAACATTAGTGTCTGTACAGTAACATGCTATAGATAACATTAGTGTCTGTACAGTAACATGTTATATATAACATTAGTGTATGTACAGTAACATGCTATAGATAACATTAGTGTCTGTACAGTAACATGCTATAGATAACATTAGTGTCTGTACAGTAACATGCTATAGATAACATTAGTGTCTGTACAGTAACATGTTATATATAACATTAGTGTCTGTACAGTAACATGCTATAGATAACATTAGTTTCTGTACAGTAACATGCTATAGATAACATTAGTGTCTGTACAGTAACATGCTATAGATAACATTAGTGTCTGTACAGTAACATGTTATATATAGCATTAGTGTCTGTACAGTAACATGCTATAGATAACATTAGTGTCTGTACAGTAACATGTTATAGATAACATTAGTGTCTGTACAGTAACATGTTATAGATAACATTAGTGTCTGTACAGTAACATGTTATAGATAACATTAGTGTCTGTACAGTAACATGTTATAGATAACATTAGTGTCTGTACAGTAACATGTTATATATAACATTAGTGTCTGTACAGTAACATGCTATAGATAACATTAGTGTCTGTACAGTAACATGCTATAGATAACATTAGTGTCTGTACAGTAACATGCTATAGATAACATTAGTGTCTGTACAGTAACATGCTATAGATAAAATTAGTGTCTGTACAGTAACATGCTATAGATAACATTAGTGTATGTACAGTAACATGTTATAGATAACATTAGTGTCTGTACAGTAACATGCTATAGATAACATTAGTGTCTGTACAGTAACATGCTATAGATAACATTAGTGTCTGTACAGTAACATGCTATAGATAACATTAGTGTCTGTACAGTAACATGCTATAGATAACATTAGTGTCTGTACAGTAACATGCTATAGATAACATTAGTGTCTGTACAGTTACATGTTATAGATAACATTAGTGTCTGTACAGTAACATGTTATAGATAACATTAGTGTCTGTACAGTAACATGTTATATATAACATTAGCGTCTGTACAGTAACATGCTATAGATAACATTAGTGTCTGTACAGTAACATGTTATATATAACATTAGCGTCTGTACAGTAACATGTTATATATAACATTAGTGTATGTACAGTAACATGCTATAGATAACATTAGTGTCTGTACAGTAACATGCTATAGATAACATTAGTGTCTGTACAGTAACATGCTATAGATAACATTAGTGTCTGTACAGTAACATGCTATATATAACATTAGTGTCTGTACAGTAACATGCTATATATAACATTAGTGTCTGTACAGTAACATGTTATATATAACATTAGTGTCTGTACAGTAACATGTTATAGATAACATTAGTGTCTGTACAGTAACATGTTATATATAACATTAGTGTCTGTACAGTAACATGTTATAGATAACATTAGCGTCTGTACAGTAACATGCTATAGATAACATTAGCGTCTGTACAGTAACATGTTATAGATAACATTAGCGTCTGTACAGTAACATGCTATAGATAACATTAGCGTCTGTACAGTAACATGTTATAGATAACATTAGCGTCTGTACAGTAACATGCTATAGATAACATTAGCGTCTGTACAGTAACATGTTATAGATAACATTAGCGTCTGTACAGTAACATGTTATAGATAACATTAGTGTCTGTACAGTAACATGCTATAGATAACATTAGTGTCTGTACAGTAACATGCTATATATAACATTAGTGTCTGTACAGTAACATGTTATAGATAACATTAGTGTCTGTACAGTAACATGTTATATATAACATTAGTGTCTGTACAGTAACATGTTATATATAACATTAGTGTCTGTACAGTAACATGTTATAGATAACATTAGTGTCTGTACAGTAACATGTTATATATAACATTAGTGTCTGTACAGTAACATGTTATATATAACATTAGTGTCTGTACAGTAACATGTTATATATAACATTAGTGTCTGTACAGTAACATGCTATAGATAACATTAGTGTCTGTACAGTAACATGTTATAGATAACATTAGTGTCTGTACAGTAACATGCTATAGATAACATTAGCGTCTGTACAGTAACATGTTATAGATAACATTAGTGTCTGTACAGTAACATGCTATAGATAACATTAGTGTCTGTACAGTAACATGCTATAGATAACATTAGTGTCTGTACAGTAACATGTTATAGATAACATTAGTGTCTGTACAGTAACATGTTATAGATAACATTAGTGTCTGTACAGTAACATGCTATAGATAACATTAGCGTCTGTACAGTAACATGTTATAGATAACATTAGTGTCTGTACAGTAACATGCTATAGATAACATTAGTGTCTGTACAGTAACATGCTATAGATAACATTAGTGTCTGTACAGTAACATGCTATAGATAACATTAGCGTCTGTACAGTAACATGTTATAGATAACATTAGTGTCTGTACAGTAACATGCTATAGATACCTTCAGATCTCAGGCTAAGTGTTTTGACTGACAGACGTTCTGAACTGGAGCACCTCGCTCGACAGGAAGTTGCCCCCATCCCTCCAGCTAATTGGGCAAATGCTTTGTTGTCTGAGTGAGGAAAACGCAATAAATGAAGAGGACTCTATGTATTTTGAAAGATGAGACATTGAGGATTATAATAAATACCGCTTTGATGTCATACAAGCAAGACAAACACCCGTGAGTCCAAATGTGCACTTCACATCTCCACATCATAAAACTCATGTCACATACAGTGTCAACGTTTATGATGACTATGTTTGATGTACAGTTAGCCTACAAGATGACCTCCTGTCATACCCTGGGTTGTTCTGAACAGAATCAGCCTGTTAGTTTATTGTGAAGAGAACTGGCCATTGAACACGCACCTGAATGCACTCATCCTTTCTGTGTGACCAAAATCACCATCCATTTCTCTGAATTGTGTAACGAAAGCATAACACTGTAAGATACTAGTTTATAACTTAGCTAGTCATGCTGGCAATAGAACACGCTTTACAATGATGCCCACCTGACCCAGATTGTGATTTATAATGGACCGTTTTGGGATCGCGTTAGCAACAGCAGCAATTGTGTAAAGGTGGGGATGCAGGGTTGTGTTCCAAACTAAACAACTACAAGGGTGCTCGCTCTAGTTCCTCAACGGTACAGCTAGGAGAGCTAAAACAAATAGTTGAAGACTCTTCTTTGAGTCATAAAAGTGCATTGAAATGACTTAGGAACTGTGCACACTTTGGAGATGTGTGTGTCCACTTGGAGACTCCAGTTAGTCCTCTCACTCAAACCCTTGTTATTTTTTGGTCTTATGTGGCACCTACCCCACATTTTACAACAATATTCTCATCATGTTACTGAACGTATCCAGAGGATTTTCACATTTCCTTATCAACAAATGTGGCAAAAAGTCCAGTTCAACACACAGATCAACACACAGATGAACACACAGTTCAACACACAGATCAACACACAGATCAACACACAGATCAACACACAGATCAACACACAGTTCAACACACAGTTCAACACACAGATCAACACACAGATCAACACACATATGTAAATGTAAAGAGCACATCAAATCAACAGTCAAATGTTTGGATTCAGTCTTGTGTCAGGTGTCCTCAACTTTGGTCTAATCATTCTCCCATTATTTCCAAACTGCTCCCTTTCAATTTCCTCGTTATGCATATGCTTTTCATATTTCTACTGTAAGAAACATTACAATTTAGCCCTATCCATATAGACCAATTCTCAAGAGTGTAAAGGGTTAACCTTTCAGCCCTCTCTGAAGAGCCAGGTATCAGTTTAACCACTAAAGACAATCCCTTTAACATGCTGACACTACCTTATCCCTTTAAGACAATACCACTACGGCTCAGTGTGAAACAGAGTATTGCAGATGGTGATAGCTATCCTAACCCTTTTCTTGGCTAGGTGGAAGTTCCCCAATGTAGAGATAAATATATCAAAGATATTGAGATTGATAGGATGTGCCTAGGGCATAGGGGCTAGGGGAAGTGCCTAGGGACTAAGGAGTTTGATTAGGGATTGTGCATACCACTGCCTTCATTAAACACACCAACACTAGTTCTGCTGAACCCCTTTTAACCTCCACTAGCCTGGAACAGCCTTTACAGCCCTCAGAGATAATAGCACCGGTCACTCCCCGGTCACTCCCCAGTCTCTCCCCGGTCACTCCCCGGTCACTCCCCGGTCACTCCCCTGTCACTCCCCGGTCACTCCCCGGTCTCTCCCCTGGCACTCCCCGGTCACTCCCCGGTCACTCCCCTGTCACTCCCCGGTCACTCCCCGGTCACTCCCCGGTCACTCCCCGGTCACTCCCCGGTCTCTCCCCTGTCACACCCCTGTCACTCCCCTGTCACTCCCCGGTCACTCCCCGGTCACTCCCCTGTCACTCCCCTGTCACTCCCCTGTCACTCCCCTGTCATTCCCCGGGCAGTCCCCGGTCATTCCCCTGTCACTCCCCTGTCACTCCCCGGTCACTCCCCTGTCACTCCCCGGTCACTCCCCTGTCACTCCCCGGTCACTTTCCACTGGGGTGTCTACGTCTGTGTGTGCTTGTGTTTTTCCCCAGTGGGGTGTGTATGTGTGTGGTGTCTGGTGGGGTGTGTATGTGTGTGTGTGTGTGTGTGTGTGTGTGGTGTGTATGTGTGTGGTGTGTGGTGGGGTGTGTGTGTGTGTGGTGTGTGTGTATGTGTGTGGTATGTGGTGGGGTGTGTGGTATGTGGTGGTGTGTGTGTGTGTATGTGTGTGTGTGTGTGTGTGTGTGTGTGTGTGTGTGTGTGTGTGTGTGTGTGTGTGTGTGTGTGTGTGTGTGTGTGTGTGTGTGTGTGTGTGTGTGTGTGTGTTGTGGGGTGTGTGTGTGTGTGGTGGGGTGTGTGGTGTGTGTGGTATGTGGTGTGGTGTGTATGTGTGTATGTGTGTGGTGTGTGTGTGTGGTGTGTGGTGGGGTGTGTGTGTATGTGGTGGGGTGTGTGTGTATGTGGTGGGGTGTGTGGTGTGTGTGTATGTGTGTGTGGTGTGTGTGTATGTGTGTGGTATGTGGTGTGGTGTGTGGTGTGTGTGTATGTGTGTGTGTGTGTGTGTGTGTGTGGTGTGTGTGTGGTGGTGTGTGTGTGTGTGTGTGTGTGTGGTGTATGTGTGTGTGTGTGGTGTGGGGTGTGTGGTGTGTGGTGGGATGTGTGTGTGTGTGTGTGTGTGTGTGTGGTGTGTGTGTATGTGTGTGTGGTGGGGTGTGTGGTGTGTGTGTGTATGTGTGTGTGTGGTGTGTGTGTATGTGTGTGTAGTGGGGTGTGTGGTGGGGGGTGTGTGTGTGTGTGTGTGTGTGTGTGTGTATGGTGGGGTGTGTGGTGTGTGGTGTGTGGTGTGTGTGTATGTGTGTGTGGTGGGTTGTGTGGTGGGGTGTATGTGTGTGGTGTGTGTGGTGTGTGTGTATGTGTGTAGTGTATGTGTGTGTGTGGTGTGTGTGTATGTGTGGGTGGTGTGTGTGTCTCCCAGTGGGGGGGTGCAGATGTTTCCAGGGTGGAAGTGCTGACTCGTGCCGAGGAGGCTGGTTGTAGCTCCCCACTCCAGCAGTAGTGTGTGTGTGTGTGTGTGTTTGTTACCTTGTCCCCCCACTCCTGCAGTAGTGTGTGTGTGTGTGTGTGTGTTTGTTACCTTGTCTCCCCACTCCTGCAGTAGTGTGTGTGTGTGTGTGTGTTTGTTACCATGTCTCCCCACTCCTGCAGTAGTGTGTGTGTGTGTTTGTTACCTTGTCCCCCCACTCCTGCAGTAGTGTGTGTGTGTGTGTTTGTTACCTTGTCCCCCCACTCCTGCAGTAGTGTGTGTGTGTGTGTTTGTTACCTTGTCCCCCCACTCCTGCAGTAGTGTATGTGTGTGTGTTTGTTACCTTGTCCCCCCACTCCTGCAGTAGTGTGTGTGTGTGTGTTTGTTACCTTGTCCCCCCACTCCTGCAGGAGTGTGTGTGTGTGTGTTTGTTACCTTGTCCCCCCACTCCTGCAGTAGTGTGTGTGTGTGTGTTTGTTACCTTGTCTCCCCACTCCAGCAGTAGTGTGTGTGTGTGTGTTTGTTACCTTGTCTCCCCACTCCTGCAGTAGTGTGTGTGTGTGTGTGTGTTTGTTACCCTGTCCCCCCACTCCTGCAGTAGTGTATGTGTGTGTGTTTGTTACCTTGTCCCCCCACTCCTGCAGTAGTGGGTGTGTGTGTGTGTGTGTTTGTTACCTTGTCTCCCCACTCCAGCAGTAGTGTGTGTGTGTGTGTTTGTTACCCTGTCCCCCCACTCCTGCAGTAGTGTATGTGTGTGTGTTTGTTACCCTGTCCCCCCACTCCTGCAGTAGTGTATGTGTGTGTGTTTGTTACCTTGTCTCTCCACTCCAGCAGTAGTGTGTGTGTGTGTGTGTGTGTGTTTGTTACCTTGTCCCCCCACTCCTGCAGTAGTGTATGTGTGTGTGTGTGTGTGTTTGTTACCTTGTCCCCCCACTCCTGCAGTAGTGTGTGTGTGTGTGTGTGTGTGTGTTTGTTACCTTGTCCCCCCACTCCTGCAGTAGTGTGTGTGTGTGTGTGTGTTTGTTACCTTGTCCCCCCACTCCTGCAGTAGTGTATGTGTGTGTGTTTGTTACCCTGTCCCCCCACTCCTGCAGTAGTGTATGTGTGTGTGTTTGTTACCTTGTCTCTCCACTCCTGCAGTAGTGTATGTGTGTGTGTTTGTTGCCTTGTCTCTCCACTCCTGCAGTAGTGTGTGTAACTCTCCCTCCTTGGCGTAGGCGCTGGCTGTGTGTCCTAAGGCATTGGTCTGCAGGGGGTTGGCACCTGCACAGAGAGAAAGAGAGAGAGGGTTAGGGGTTAAAGGTTAGGGGTCAGACTCCAGCATTTGGACTGCCCCACAGGGGAGAAAGATGGGTCATATGCCACAGCAGCAGGAGGGTACAGTATATCAGTCACAGATCAACACACAGTTCAATACACCGATCAACACACAGATCAACACACAGATCAACACACAGTTCAATACACCGATCAATACACAGATCAACACACAGATCAACACACAGATCAACACACAGATCAACACACAGTTCAACAAACAGTTCAACACACAGATCAACACACAGTTCAATACACCGATCAATACACAGATCAACACACAGATCAACACACAGATCAACACACAGTTCAACACACAGTTCAACACACAGTTCAACACACAGTTCAACACACAGTTCAACACACAGATCAACACACAGATCAACTGGCCCTTCAAGGAGAAAGAGACACATGCCGGAACACACAGCAGGACATTATTACACACTAAAGGGCTGACCTAACCTCAGGAGAGATGCCACGTGTTACAGCATGTATGTGTGTGGCAGTGATTGAGAGTGTGTGGCAGTGATTGAGAGTGTGTGGCAGTGAGGGATGCTGGTTGTGTTGTCAGTAAGGGTGGTTATCTCTCTGTGTGTGTGTGTGTGTGTGTGTGTGTGTGTGTGTGTGTGTGTGTGTGTGTGTGTGTGTGTGTGTGTGTGTGTGTGTGTGTGTGTGTGTGTGTGTGTGTGTGTGTGTGTGTGTGTGTGTGTGTGTGTGTATAATCGATGCCGTACATGGTCGTAGTGTCGGTGTGAGCGAAGACCAGCTAGATTAATCGCCATGGTGATTATAGATAAAAACCTAAACGCCGTCCTGCTCTCAAACCAATCGATCGCAATGATAAAAAACATAAAGGAAAAAAGCAATATAACAGCTGACACACACACCCTCACAGCTCCCCTCACCTACCTCACACACTCTGCCCCCCTCTGTTTCCAACATAATAAATAGCATCATTTAGGCCTTTAATATCAGCCCAACCCTCTGGGCCAAGGATCAACCCTAACGACCACTAACCCTCAGAGAGAAAAAGAGAGAGAGAGAGATAGATAGAGAGAGGGGTGAAAGAGTGAGAGAGAGAGATAGAGAGAGGGGTGAAAGAGTGAGAGAGAGCGAGAGTGAGAGAGATAGAGGGGGAGAGAGTTACATACACACACAGACTCACGCAAACAAACAATAACTATATTGAAACAGATGCAACACAACTAAAGCAGTACATCCATGTTACAAAACCCCCTTTATTAAGTCCTGCTTCATTAGTAATGGCTATTAGGAGTTCTCTACCTCCCTCCCCCCTCCCTCTGTTCTTCCGTTCCTCTCCCTCTCTATTTCCAGTGCAGCTGGTGGGACAGGGGCCCTGCTGGTCTGTGTGTGTGTGTGTGTGTGTGTGTGCCCTTGAGTGTCTAACCCCTCTGGTCAGGGCCATGCTCCGCTCCATTACTCTCTGCCAGGCCTGTGGGGCCCTGTGTGGAGCCTGGGGGCTGGGTAGAGAGCTTCCCCAGGCAGGTTGAAGGCTGCTGGGGCAGGGGCTGGCTTGAGGTGGGCCTACAGACGGTGATGGATGGAGGCCTGAGACTAAGGGCCAACTGATGCCAAGAGAGCAAGCCAACGCACAAGGATCACACACACAGGGGAAATAAACACACACACACATCTACCAATACGCAGGCGCTTACACACACACACGCACAAGTTTTCATCACTGACAGCTGTTATTCGTCATGTATGTTTTATTACAGCTCTCCTATAAGAGGGGGTGGATGTGAGGAGAGGAGGAGAGGAGGAGAGGGGGATGAGAGCAGAGGAGAGGAGGAGAGGGGGAGGAGAGGAGGAGAAGGGGAAGAGAGCAGAGGAGAGGAGAATTGGGGGAGGAGAGCAGGGGAGAGGAGGAGAGGGGAGGAGAGGAGGAAAAGAGAAAAGGGGATGAGAGCAGGGAGAGGAGAATTGGGGGAGGAGAGCAGAGGAGAGGAGGAGAGGGGGAGGAGAGCAGGGGAGAGGAGGAGAGCAGAGGAGAGGAGGAAAAGGGTGGAGAGCAGAGGAGAGGAGGAAAAGGGAGGAGAGCAGAGGAGAGGAGGAAAGGGGGAGGAGAGCAGAGGAGAGGAGGAAAAGGGAGGAGAGCAGAGGAGAGGAGGAAGGGGAGGAGAGCAGAGGAGAGGAGGAAAGGGGGAGGAGAGCAGAGGAGAGGAGGAGAGCAGAGGAGAGGAGGAAAGGGGGAGGAGAGCAGAGGAGAGGAGGAAGGGGAGGAGAGCAGAGGAGAGGAGGAAAGGGGGAGGAGAGCAGAGGAGAGGAGGAGAGCAGAGGAGAGGAGGAGGAGAGCAGAGAGGAGCGGAGGAGAGGGGGAGGAGAGGAGGAGAGGGGGAAAAGAGCAAAGGAGAGGAGGAAATGTAGAGTAGAGCAGAGGAGAGGAGGGGCCAATAGGAATGGAATTGCGAAAACTGAGCTTGGGAAGAAAAGAGACAAGAAACAACATATCCTGTCAGTGTGTGTGCGTGTGCGTGTGTGTGCGTGTGTGTGTGTGTGTGTGTGTGTGTGTGTGTGTGTGTGTGTGTGTGTGTGCAAAAGAGAAGGGAGGTCACAGATGGATTCTGATTGCCTGCGATAGCGGTGCCGGTCAGGCGTGGTCAGGTCGTCTGGGTAACAACATCTTTAATGTGATTGGTTAAGAATAAATGTTTTTGTTTTGAGAAATGTATCCATTTTATTAGTACATTTAAAAATGTATCAGAGTCAGGAGGGGGAGGGTGCTATTCCATTAGGTGAGTAGAATTTGTTTAAGCACTTAGATTACTGATTCTCCCCCCTCCCCCTTTGCTGTGTCTAGTTCTATACTCAGTTAGAGGAAGAGAGGGAGAAAGATTAAGAGAGATGTGTAATCCATCATAAACATAACATTATTCCTGTAACTCAATCATGACAGTGTTTGTGTGTGTGTGTGTCTGCATGCGTGTACATCTTACCTAGTATTTAAGACAGTGGTCTAAGATTGTAGGGTTTATTTGGACATTCTTGGGATTTGCAACAACTTTACACATAGCAGTTATTATTTTGATCCATTAATTAAGTGCAGTTTAGCGACTTCCTCATACCAAATGGCAACAATATTTGTTTTATAAACAATCACTCTTCAGTTCAATCTCCTTCTAAATTAGTCATCATCTTTATTCAGACTTCACATTCAATATATATACTTAACCCCTCCTCCCAATACTAATAAAATACTCATATAAATCACATCACACACACAGTCTCTCTATTTTCCTGTGGTGTTGCCCCAGGCCAGGCTCTGTGAGGGGGTCAGAGTTCAAATAGGGCTGGAGGGTGGAGGGGCTTACTTGTTTAAGACCCACTGGTGTGTAGAGGGAGAGTAGGAGGGAGGGACGTTCTGCCCTGGGGGAGTGTGTGTTCGGTAGAGGAGCTGAGTCAACGACAGGTGCGAGCACAGAAATACAATCAGCCACTTCCTGTCCATATCAAGGACATGATGCACACTGTGCATGTGTGTGGATGTGTGTGTGTGTGTGCGCGTGTCAGTGTGTGTGTACGTGTGTGTGTGTATGTGCGTGACTCACCATTCTCCAGCAGCATGCATACTGCGAGTGGGTCAGTGGCGAGCGTTGCGTAGCGCAGTGCTGTGCAACCACGGAAACCAGCCCTGCTACTTAGCCTGCTACTAAATTCATCCTCCCTGGATACCAACACTGACACAGAGAGAGAGGAGAAAGAGACAGAGAGAGATGGGGGAGGGGGAGAGAGAAAGAGAGAGGGGGGAGAGAGAAAGCGAGGGGAGAGAGGGGGGAGAGAAAAAGCGAGGGGAGAGAGGGAGGGGGAAGGAGAGAGAGAGAGAGAGAGAAATGAATATAAGTAATGAAAGAGAGATGAATAAGTCAAATGTATTGTTATATTTCTCTGTTCCTGTAGAATTATGAGAATCAAACGATTTGCTGCATTAGAGAGAATCCATGATGTTTCTACTTTAAAAATAAAAGCATTAACCCTGATAGTGTGTTCAACAACACTGGGTCAAAGCATTAACCCTGATAGTGTGTTCAACAACACTGGGTCAAAGCATTAACACTGATAGTGTGTTCAACAACACTGGGTCAAATGCCTCAACCCTGATAGTGTGTTCAACAACACTGGGTCAAAGCATTAACACTGATAGTGTGTTCAACAACACTGGGTCAAATGCCTCAACCCTGATAGTGTGTTCAACAACACTGGGTCAAAGAATTAACCCTGATAGTATGTTCAACAACACTAGATCATGTAGTGTGTTCAACAACACTAGATCATGTAGTGTGTTCAACAACACTAGATCATGTGTAGTGATGATACTCTCTCTTCTAGTTTTCTTCATTAGACACACACAGCCCTTCCTTCTCTCGCGCCCTCCCTCTTTCTACCCATCACTTTGTTTTTCCCTTCCAACCACCACTCGTCATCCTCCCTGCCTCTCTTTTCTCCTACACCCACTCCATCTCTCTCATCGTCTCCCTCCATCTCTTTCCCTGGAACTTTGTCTCTTCACTACCACCTCCCTCCCTCCCTCCCTCCCTCCCTCCCTCCCTCCCTCCCTCCCTCCCTCCCTCCCTCCCTCCCTCCCTCCCTCCCTCCCTCCCTCCCTCCCTCCCTCCATCACCTAAACCCCCTCGCTTTCTTCCTCTCCCTCCCTCCATCACCTAACCCCCCTCCCTCTCCCTCTCTCCCTCTCTCTCTCTGACAGGCTGGCTGGTGTGTATATGGATGTCTGAGAGGGATAATCACAGCAAACTCAATAAAGCGTTGCGCAGGCCCGGCTAGCCCATCTATCAGCGCGCGTCAGGGAAATGCTTCCCCGCGCAACGCCACCCCTCGTGGACCCAAACCTGACAGCTATATAAATGTGTGCAATATACATATCACATATAAATATGTCTGCAGAGCCAGCAGAGGCTGAGGGTCTGTGTGTGTGTGTGTGTGTGTGTGTGTGTGTGTGTGTGTGTGTGTGTGTGTGTGTGTGTGTGTGTGTGTGTGTGTGTGTGTGTGTGTGTGTGTGTGTGTGTGTGTGTGTGTGTGTGTGTGTGTGTGTGTGTGTGTGTGTGTGTGTGTGTTTGTGTGCTTCCACAGAAAACAAATAAAACACCACCAGAAAATAAATAAATGAATAAAATAATAAATAAATAAATAAAATAATGGAACGAATGAAACGCTTACATATATGCAAATATGTGGGGGGGGGCTCATAATGTCTGTGTCTACAGTTAGAATTCATCTATGTAATAACAAACTAACGACCAGGGCCCAGTATGTGTGTGTGATATCTATCTATCTGCATCATCATCAAGTGTGTAAGATACGCTCCAGCTTGTCTCTGAGTTGGGGGGTTAGGAGGATGCTCCAGCTTGTCTCTGAGTTGGGGGGTTAGGAGGATGCTCCAGCTTGTCTCTGAGTTGGGGGGTTAGGAGGATGCTCCAGCTTGTCTCTGAGTTGGGGGGGTTAGGAGGATGCTCCAGCTTGTCTCTGAGTTGGGGGGTTAGGAGGATGCTCCAGCTTGTCTCTGAGTTGGGGGGTTTAGGAGGATGCTCCAGCTTGTCTCTGAGTTGGGGGTTTAGGAGGATGCTCCAGCTTGTCTCTGAGTTGGGGGGGTTAGGAGGATGCTCCAGCTTGTCTCTGAGTTGGGGGGTTTAGGAGGATGCTCCAGCTTGTCTCTGAGTTGGGGGGTTAGGAGGATGCTCCAGCTTGTCTCTGAGTTGGGGGGGTTAGGAGGATGCTCCAGCTTGTCTCTGAGTTGGGGGGTTAGGAGGATGCTACAGCTTGTCTCTGAGTTGGGGGGTTAGGAGGATGCTCCAGCTTGTCTCTGAGTTGTGGGGTTTAGGAGGATGCTCCAGCTTGTCTCTGAGTTGGGGGGGTTAGGAGGATGCTCCAGCTTGTCTCTGAGTTGGGGGGTTTAGGAGGATGCTCCAGCTTGTCTCTGAGTTGGGGGGTTTAGGAGGATGCTCCAGCTTGTCTCTGAGTTGGGGGGTTTAGGAGGATGCTCCAGCCTGTCTCTGAGTTTGGGGGTTTAGGAGGATGCTCCAGCTTGTCTCTGAGTTGGGGGGTTTAGGAGGATGCTCCAGCTTGTCTCTGAGTTGGGGGGTTTAGGAGGATGCTCCAGCTTGTCTCTGAGTTGGGGGGTTTAGGAGGATGCTCCAGCTTTTCTCTGAGTTTGGGGGTTTAGGAGGATGCTCCAGCTTGTCTCTGAGTTGGGGGGTTTAGGAGGATGCTCCAGCTTGTCTCTGAGTTGGGGGGTTTAGGAGGATGCTCCAGCTTGTCTCTGAGTTGGGGGTTAGGAGGATGCTCCAGATTGTCTCATATCAGATAATTGTGATATGACCAGCTAATCCCTGGCTGTGACCAAGGTGCTCCCTCCTCCCTCAGACTGATCTATCTCCAGTCTTGTCTCAACTCAACGTTTTGATTTAGTTAAATCTCATTTTATATATATTTTTTTCTTGTATATGTTCCTGTAAGTCAGCCTTTAGTTGCCATAGTACCCATCTCCAACACCCCACAACCCTCCAGGCCACAGGTTGGCCACACGGGGGCCAACCCGCTCCTTCAGCGGAGCGGACCGACCCGGTGGAGTCACCAACGCGTCAAACGACACACTTTTCCCATGGCAACGGCTTTCACCTTGACCCCAGCAACATTCCAGGTACAGTCTCTCAGTCTACACCGTCCGTCTACACCCTCCTCCTCCCCGGAGGCCTGGACACAGACCTCCCACTGGCGCACCACACACCCCACCATGAACAGTGATTGTGACATTGAGACATCTGGCCCGTGTTGTGTTGTGGTGTACTGCATACTGAGTTATCCTCACAACGAGCCTGGTCCCAGATCAGTTTGTGCTTTACAGCATGACAATAGTAATCAGAGGTGTTAGCTACTGCAGATACAGATCTGGGATCAGGCTAACCTGATAGCGTCCTCACACAGAGATCTGGGACCGGGCTAACCTGGCAGCGTCTTCACACAGAGATCTGGGACCAGGCTAACCTGGTAGCATCTTCACATAGAGATCTGGGACCAGGCTAACCTGGTAGCATCTTCACATATATATCTGGGACCAGGCTGACCTGGTAGCATCTTCACATAGAGATCTGGGACCAGGCTAACCTGGTAGCTTTTTTCAGAGGATGATGATTTGGTTGTGTTTGTTTTGTCTGTCAGCACTCTCAGTGAGTGTCCAGGACAAAATGGTGTCTTGTGTTGTGTGTCTTGTGGGACAGGGAGGCAGAAGATTGGTGGTGATGATACTCAGAGAACCTATGCTATCCCTATCCACTAGCCCTGTGGGAGAACCTATGATATCCCTATCCACTAGCCCTATGGGAGAACCTATGGTATCCCTATCCACTAGTCCTGTGGGAGAACCTATGGTATCCCTATCCACTAGCCCTGTGGGAGAACCTATGGTATCCCTATCCACTAGTCCTGTGGGAGAACCTATGCTATCCCTATCCACTAGTCCTGTGGGAGAACCTATGCTATCCCTATCCACTAGCCCTATGGGAGAACCTATGGTATCCCTATCCACTAGTCCTGTGGGAGAACCTATGGTATCCCTATCCACTAGCCCTATGGGAGAACCTATGCTATCCCTATCCACTAGCCCTATGGGAGAACCTATGCTATCCCTATCCACTAGTCCTGTGGGAGAACCTATGGTATCCCTATCCACTAGTCCTGTGGGAGAACCTATGGTATCCCTATCCACTAGTCCTGTGGGAGAACCTATGCTATCCCTATCCACTAGTCCTGTGGGAGAACCTATGATATCCCTATCCACTAGTCCTGTGGGAGAACCTATGCTATCCCTATCCACTAGTCCTGTGGGAGAACCTATGGTATCCCTATCCACTAGTCCTGTGGGAGAACCTATGCTATCCCTATCCACTAGTCCTGTGGGAGAACCTATGCAATCCCTATCCACTAGTCCTGTGGGAGAACCTATGGTATCCCTATCCACTAGTCCTGTGGGAGAACCTATGCTATCCCTATCCACTAGCCCTGTGGGAGAACCTATGCTATCCCTATCCACTAGCCCTGTGGGAGAACCTATGGTATCCCTAACCACTAGTCCTGTGGGAGAACCTATGGTATCCCTATCCACTAGCCCTGTGGGAGAACCTATGCTATCCCTATCCACTAGTCCTGTGGGAGAACCTATGGTATCCCTATCCACTAGCCCTGTGGGAGAACCTATGGTATCCCTATCCACTAGCCCTGTGGGAGAACCTATGCTATCCCTATCCACTAGCCCTGTGGGAGAACCTATGGTATCCCTATCCACTAGTCCTGTGGGAGAACCTATGGTATCCCTATCCACTAGCCCTATGGGAGAACCTATGGTATCTCTATCCACTAGCCCTATGGGAGAACCTATGGTATCCCTATCCACTAGCCCTGTGGGAGAACCTATGGTATCCCTATCCACTAGCCCTATGGGAGAACCTATGGTATCCCTATCCACTAGCCCTATGGGAGAACCTATGGTATCCCTATCCACTAGCCCTATGGGAGAACCTATGGTATCTCTATCCACTAGCCCTATGGGAGAACCTATGGTATCCCTATCCACTAGTCCTGTGGGAGAACCTATGGTATCCCTATCCACTAGCCCTGTGGGCGAACCTATGGTATCCCTATCCACTAGCCCTATGGGAGAACCTATGCTATCCCTATCCACTAGTCCTGTGGGAGAACCTATGGTATCCCTATCCACTAGTCCTGTGGGAGAACCTATGGTATCCCTATCCACTAGTCCTGTGGGAGAACCTATGGTATCCCTATCCACTAGCCCTGTGGGCGAACCTATGGTATCCCTATCCACTAGTCCTGTGGGAGAACCTATGGTATCCCTATCCACTAGCCCTGTGGGAGAACCTATGGTATCCCTATCCACTAGTCCTGTGGGAGAACCTATGATATCCCTATCCACTAGCCCTGTGGGAGAACCTATGGTATCCCTATCCACTAGCCCTGTGGGAGAACCTATGGTATCCCTATCCACTAGTCCTGTGGGAGAACCTATGATATCCCTATCCACTAGTCCTGTGGGAGAACCTATGCTATCCCTATCCACTAGTCCTGTGGGAGAACCTATGGTATCCCTATCCACTAGTCCTGTGGGAGAACCTATGGTATCCCTATCCACTAGTCCTGTGGGAGAACCTACGGTATCCCTATCCACTAGCCCTATGGGAGAACCTATGATATCCCTATCCACTAGCCCTATGGGAGAACCTATGGTATCCCTATCCACTAGCCCTGTGGGAGAACCTATGGTATCCCTATCCACTAGCCCTATGGGAGAACCTATGCTATCCCTATCCACTAGTCCTGTGGGAGAACCTATGATATCCCTATCCACTAGCCCTATGGGAGAACCTATGGTATCCCTATCCACTAGTCCTGTGGGAGAACCTATGGTATCCCTATCCACTAGCCCTGTGGGAGAACCTATGGTATCCCTATCCACTAGTCCTGTGGGAGAACCTATGCTATCCCTATCCACTAGTCCTGTGGGAGAACCTATGCTATCCCTATCCACTAGCCCTATGGGAGAACCTATGGTATCCCTATCCACTAGTCCTGTGGGAGAACCTATGGTATCCCTATCCACTAGCCCTATGGGAGAACCTATGCTATCCCTATCCACTAGCCCTATGGGAGAACCTATGCTATCCCTATCCACTAGTCCTGTGGGAGAACCTATGGTATCCCTATCCACTAGTCCTGTGGGAGAACCTATGGTATCCCTATCCACTAGTCCTGTGGGAGAACCTATGCTATCCCTATCCACTAGTCCTGTGGGAGAACCTATGATATCCCTATCCACTAGTCCTGTGGGAGAACCTATGCTATCCCTATCCACTAGTCCTGTGGGAGAACCTATGGTATCCCTATCCACTAGTCCTGTGGGAGAACCTATGCTATCCCTATCCACTAGTCCTGTGGGAGAACCTATGCTATCCCTATCCACTAGTCCTGTGGGAGAACCTATGGTATCCCTATCCACTAGTCCTGTGGGAGAACCTATGCTATCCCTATCCACTAGCCCTGTGGGAGAACCTATGCTATCCCTATCCACTAGCCCTGTGGGAGAACCTATGGTATCCCTAACCACTAGTCCTGTGGGAGAACCTATGGTATCCCTATCCACTAGCCCTGTGGGAGAACCTATGCTATCCCTATCCACTAGTCCTGTGGGAGAACCTATGGTATCCCTATCCACTAGCCCTGTGGGAGAACCTATGGTATCCCTATCCACTAGCCCTGTGGGAGAACCTATGCTATCCCTATCCACTAGCCCTGTGGGAGAACCTATGGTATCCCTATCCACTAGTCCTGTGGGAGAACCTATGGTATCCCTATCCACTAGCCCTATGGGAGAACCTATGGTATCTCTATCCACTAGCCCTATGGGAGAACCTATGGTATCCCTATCCACTAGCCCTGTGGGAGAACCTATGGTATCCCTATCCACTAGCCCTATGGGAGAACCTATGGTATCCCTATCCACTAGCCCTATGGGAGAACCTATGGTATCCCTATCCACTAGCCCTATGGGAGAACCTATGGTATCTCTATCCACTAGCCCTATGGGAGAACCTATGGTATCCCTATCCACTAGTCCTGTGGGAGAACCTATGGTATCCCTATCCACTAGCCCTGTGGGCGAACCTATGGTATCCCTATCCACTAGCCCTATGGGAGAACCTATGCTATCCCTATCCACTAGTCCTGTGGGAGAACCTATGGTATCCCTATCCACTAGTCCTGTGGGAGAACCTATGGTATCCCTATCCACTAGTCCTGTGGGAGAACCTATGGTATCCCTATCCACTAGTCCTGTGGGAGAACCTATGGTATCCCTATCCACTAGTCCTGTGGGAGAACCTATGGTATCCCTATCCACTAGCCCTGTGGGAGAACCTATGGTATCCCTATCCACTAGTCCTGTGGGAGAACCTATGGTATCCCTATCCACTAGCCCTGTGGGAGAACCTATGGTATCCCTATCCACTAGTCCTGTGGGAGAACCTATGATATCCCTATCCACTAGCCCTGTGGGAGAACCTATGGTATCCCTATCCACTAGCCCTGTGGGAGAACCTATGGTATCCCTATCCACTAGTCCTGTGGGAGAACCTATGATATCCCTATCCACTAGTCCTGTGGGAGAACCTATGCTATCCCTATCCACTAGTCCTGTGGGAGAACCTATGGTATCCCTATCCACTAGTCCTGTGGGAGAACCTATGGTATCCCTATCCACTAGTCCTGTGGGAGAACCTACGGTATCCCTATCCACTAGCCCTATGGGAGAACCTACGATATCCCTATCCACTAGCCCTATGGGAGAACCTATGGTATCCCTATCCACTAGCCCTGTGGGAGAACCTATGGTATCCCTATCCACTAGCCCTATGGGAGAACCTATGCTATCCCTATCCACTAGTCCTGTGGGAGAACCTATGGTATCCCTATCCACTAGCCCTGTGGGAGAACCTATGGTATCCCTATCCACTAGTCCTGTGGGAGAACCTATGGTATCCCTATCCACTAGTCCTGTGGGAGAACCTATGGTATCCCTATCCACTAGCCCTATGGGAGAACCTATGCTATCCCTATCCACTAGTCCTGTGGGAGAACCTATGGTATCCCTATCCACTAGCCCTGTGGGAGAACCTATGCTATCCCTATCCACTAGCCCTGTGGGAGAACCTATGCTATCCCTATCCACTAGTCCTGTGGGAGAACCTATGGTATCCCTATCCACTAGTCCTGTGGGAGAACCTATGCTATCCCTATCCACTAGTCCTGTGGGAGAACCTATGGTATCCCTATCCACTAGTCCTGTGGGAGAACCTATGCTATCCCTATCCACTAGTCCTGTGGGAGAACCTATGCTATCCCTATCCACTAGCCCTGTGGGAGAACCTATGGTATCCCTATCCACTAGCCCTGTGGGAGAACCTATGGTATCCCTATCCACTAGCCCTGTGGGAGAACCTATGGTATCCCTATCCACTAGTCCTGTGGGAGAACCTATGGTATCCCTATCCACTAGCCCTGTGGGAGAACCTATGCTATCCCTATCCACTAGTCCTGTGGGAGAACCTATGGTATCCCTATCCACTAGCCCTGTGGGAGAACCTATGATATCCCTATCCACTAGTCCTGTGGGAGAACCTATGGTATCCCTATCCACTAGTCCTGTGGGAGAACCTATGATATCCCTATCCACTAGTCCTGTGGGAGAACCTATGGTATCCCTATCCACTAGTCCTGTGGGAGAACCTATGCTATCCCTATCCACTATTCCTGTGGGAGAACCTATGGTATCCCTATCCACTAGTCCTGTGGGAGAACCTATGATATCCCTATCCACTAGTCCTGTGGGAGAACCTATGGTATCCCTATCCACTAGTCCTGTGGGAGAACCTATGGTATCCCTATCCACTAGCCCTGTGGCAGAACCTATGCTATCCCTATCCACTAGTCCTGTGGGAGAACCTATGCTATCCCTATCCACTAGTCCTGTGGCAGAACCTATGCTATCCCTATCCACTAGTCCTGTGGGAGAACCTATGCTATCCCTATCCACTAGTCCTGTGGGAGAACCTATGCTATCCCTATCCACTAGTCCTGTGGGAGAACCTATGCTATCCCTATCCACTAGTCCTGTGGGAGAACCTATGCTATCCCTATCCACTAGTCCCGTGGCAGAACCTATGCTATCCCTATCCACTAGTCCTGTGGGAGAACCTATGCTATCCCTATCCACTAGTCCTGTGGCAGAACCTATGCTATCCCTATCCACTAGTCCTGTGGGAGAACCTATGGTATCCCTATCCACTAGTCCTGTGGGAGAACCTATGCTATCCCTATCCACTAGCCCTGTGGGAGAACCTATGGTATCCCTATCCACTAGCCCTGTGGCAGAACCTATGCTATCCCTATCCACTAGTCCTGTGGCAGAACCTATGGTATCCCTATCCACTCATCAGTTTATGGTTTTGAGTAATAAGGTGCTGGTAAACTGACTAACTTTGTGGGCTGTATGTGACAGAGAAACAACACTAAATCATGACCAACCTATGACTGCACAGAGCGTGTGTGAATGTGTAAGGTTTAAAGGGAGTGTGTGAAAGTGTGTTAGCCCTAGTGAGAGTGTGTTAGAACTAGTGAGAGTGTGTTAGCCCTAGAGTGTGTTAGCCCAAGTGAGAGTGTGTTAGCCCTAGTGAGAGTCTGTTAGCCCTACTGAGAGTGTGTGAGAGTGTGTTAGCCCTGGTGATAGTATGTTAGCCCAAGTGAGAGTGTATTAGTCCTAGTGAGAGTGAGTGAGACTGTGCTAGCCCTAGTGAGAGTGTGTGAGAGTGTTAGCCCTAGTGAAAGTGTGTTAGCCCTAGTGAGAGTGTGTTAGCCCTAGTGAGAGTGTGTTAGCCCAACGAGAGTGTGTTAGCCCTAGTGAGAGCGTGTGAGAGTCTGTTAGCCCTGTTGAGAGTGTGTGAGAGTGTTAGCCCTAGTGAGAGTGTGTTAGCCCTAGTGAGAGTGTGTTAGCCCTAGTGAGAGTGTATGAGAGTGTGTTAGCCCTAGTGAGAGTGTGCTAGACCTAGTGAGAGTGTATGAGAGTGTGTTAGCCCTAGTGAGAGTGTGCTAGACCTAGTGAGAGTCTGCTAGCCCTAGTGAGAGTTTCTGAGAGTGTGTTAGCCTTAGTGAGAGTGTGATAGCCCTAGTGAGAGTGTGTTAGCCCTAGTGAGAGTGTATTAGCACTAGGGAGAGTGTGTGAGAGTGTGTTAGCCATTGTGAGAGTCTGCTAGCCCTAGTGAGAGTGTGTGAGAGTGTGTTAGACCTAGTGAGAGTGTGTGAGAGTGTGTTAGCCATTCTGAGAGTGTGTTAGCCCTAGTGAGAGTGTGTTAGCCCTAGTGAGAGCATGTTAGCCCTAGTGAGAGTGTGTTAGCCCTAGTGAGAGTGTGTTAGCCCTGGTGAGAGTGTGTTAGCCCTAGTGAGAGCATGTTAGCCCTAGTGAGAGTGTGTGAGAGTCTGTTAGCCCTGGTGAGAGTGTGTGTGAGTGTTAGCCCTAGTGAAAGTGTGTTAGCCATAGTGAGAGTGTGTTAGCCCTAGTGAGAGTGTGTTAGCCCTAGTGAACGTGTGTTAGCCCTATTGAGAGTGTCTGAGAGTGTGTTAGCCCTAGTGAGAGTGTGTGAGAGTCTGTTAGCCCTGGTGAGAGTGTGTGTGAGTGTTAGCCCTAGTGAAAGTGTGTTAGCCCTAGTGAGAGTGTGTTAGCCCTAGTGAGAGTGTGTTAGCCCTAGTGAAAGTGTGTTAGCCCTATTGAGAGTGTCTGAGAGTGTGTTAGCCCTAGTGAGAGTGTGTGAGAGTGTGTTAGCCCTGGTGAGAGTGTGTGAGAGTGTGCTAGCCCTAGTGAGAGTGTGTTAGCCATAGTGAGAATGTATTAGCCCAAGTGAGAGTGTGTTAGCAATAGTCAGAGTGTGTGAGAGTGTGTTAGCCCTAGTGAGAGTGTGTTAGCCCAACGAGAGTGTGTTAGCCCTAGTGAGAGTGTTTTAGCCCTAGTGAGAGAGTGTTAGCCCAAGTGAGAGTGTTTTAGCCTTAGTGAGAGTGTATTAGCCCAAGTGAGAGTGTGTTTGCCATAGTGAAAGTGTGCTAGCCCTAGTGAGAGTACGATAGCCCTAGTGAGGGTGTGTGAGAGTCTGTTAGCCCTAGTGAGAGTGTGTTAGCCCTAGTGAAATTGTGTTAGCCCTAGTGAGAGTACAATAGCCCTAGTGAGGGTGTATGAGAGTGTGTTAGCCCTAGTGAGAGTGTGTTAGCCCTAGTGAGAGTGTGTTAGCCCTAGTGAGAGTGCGTTAGCCCTAGTGAGAGTGTGTGAGAGTCTGTTAGCCCTAGTGAGAGTGTGTTAGCCCTAGTGTGAGTGTATTTGCCCTAGTGAGAGTGAGTGAGAGTGTGCTAGCCCTAGTGACAGCGTGTTAGCCCTAGTGAGAGTGTGTTAGCCCTAGTGAGAGTGCGATAGCCCTAGTGAGAGTGTGTGAGAGTGTGTTAGACCTAGTGAGAATGTGTCAGAGTGTGTTAGCCCTGGTGAGAGTGTGTTTGCCCTACTGAGAGCGTGTTAGTCCTAGTGAGAGCGCGTGAAAGTGTATTTGCCCTGGTGAGAGTGTGTGAGAGTGCGTTAGCCCTACTGAGAGTGAGTGAGAGTGTATTTGCCCTAGTGAGAGTGTGCTAGCCCTAGTGAGAGTGCGTTAGCCCTAGTGAGAGTGTGAGAGAGTCTGTTAGCCCAGTGAGAGTGTGTGACAGTATTAGCCGCTCGTGAAAGTGTGTTAGCCCTGGTGAGCGTATGAGAGTGTTAGCCCTAGTGAAGGTGTGTTAGCCCTAGTGAGAGTGTTAGCCCTAGTGAGAGTGCATTAGCCCTAGTGAGAGTTTGTGAGAGTCTGTTAGCCCTAGTGAGAGTGTGTTAGCCCTACTGAAAGTGTGTGAGAGTATATTTGCCCGAGTGAGTGAGAGTGTGTTAGCCCTAGTGACAGCGTGTTAGCCCTAGTGAGAGTGTGTTAGCCCTAGTGAGAGTGTGTTAGCCCTAGTGAGAGTGCGTTGGCCCTAGTAAGAGTGTGCAAGAGTCTGTTAGCCCAGTGAGAGAATGTGACAGTGTTAGCCCTAGTGAGAGTGTGTGAGAGTGTTAGCCCTCATGAAAGTGTGTTAGCCCTAGTGAGAGTGTCTTAGCCCTAGTGAGAGTGTGTTAGTCCTAATGAGAGGGTGTTAGAGTGTTAGCCCTAGTCGGGGTATGTTAGCCCTAGTGAGAGTGTGTGAGAGTGTGTTAGCCCTAGTGAGAGTGTGTGAGAGTGTGTTAGCCCTAGCGAGAGTGTGTGAGAGTGTGTTAGCCCTAGTGAGAGTGTGTGAGAGTGTGTTAGCCCTAGTGAGAGTGTGTGAGAGTGTGTTAGCCCTAGTGAGAGTGTTTTAGCCCTAGTGAGAGTGTGTGAGAGTGTGTTAGCCCTAGTGAATGTGTTAGCCCTAGTGAGACTCTATTAGCCCTAGTGAGAGTGTTTTAGCCCTAGTGAGAGTGTGTGAGAGTGTGTTAGCCCCAGTGAGAGTGTGTTAGCCCTAATGATTATGTTTGCCCCAGTGAGAGAGTGTTAGCCCCAGTGAAAGTGTGTTTGCCCTAGTGAAAGTGTGTTTGCCCTAGTGAAAGTGTGTTTGCCCTAGTGAAAGTGTGTTTGCCCTAGTGAAAGTGTGTTTGCCCTAGTGAAAGTGTGTTTGCCCTAGTGAAAGTGTGTTTGCCCTAGTGAAAGTGTGTTAGCCCTAGTGAGAGTGTGTTAGCCCTAGTGAAAGTGTGTTTGCCCTAGTGAAAGTGTTTTAGCCCCAGTGAAAGTGTGTTAGCCCTAGTGAGAGTGTGTTAGCCCTAGTGAAAGTGTGTTTGCCCTAGTGAAAGTGTGTTTGCCCTAGTGAGAGTGTGTTTGCCCTAGTGAAAGTGTGTTTGCCCTAGTGAGACTTTATTAGCCCTAGTGAGAGTGTTTTAGCCCCAGTGAGAGTGTGTTAGCCCTAGTGAGAGTGTGTTTGCCCTAGTGAAAGTGTGTTTGCCCTAGTGAAAGTGTGTTTGCCCTAGTGAAAGTGTGTTTGCCCTAGTGAAAGTGTGTTTGCCCTAGTGAGAGTGTGTTTGCCCTAGTGAAAGTGTGTTTGCCCTAGTGAAAGTGTGTTTGCCCTAGTGAGAGTGTGTTTGCCCTAGTGAGAGTGTGTTAGCCCTAGTGAGAGTGTGTTAGCCCTAGTGAGAGTGTGTTAGCCCTAGTGAGAGTGTGTTTGCCCCACTGAAAGTGTGTTAGCCCCAGTGAGAGTGTGTGAGAGTGTGTTAGCCTTAGTGAGAGTGTGTGAGTGTGTTAGCCCTAGTGAATGTGTTAGCCCTAGTGAGACTCTATTAGCCCTAGTGAGAGTGTTTTAGCCCTAGTGAGAGTGTGTTTGCCCTAGTGAGAGTGTGTTTGCCCTAGTGAAAGTGTGTTTGCCCTAGTGAAAGTGTGTTTGCCCTAGTGAAAGTGTGTTTGCCCTAATGAAAGTGTGTTTGCCCTAGTGAAAGTGTGTTTGCCCCAGTAAAAGTGTGTTTGCCCTAGTGAAAGTGTGTTTGCCCTAGTGAAAGTGTGTTTGCCCTAGTGAAAGTGTGTTTGCCCTAGTGAAAGTGTGTTTGCCCTAGTGAAAGTGTGTTTGCCCTAGTGAAAGTGTGTTTGCCCTAGTGAAAGTGTGTTTGCCCTAGTGAAAGTGTGTTAGCCCTAGTGAGAGTGTGTTAGCCCTAGTGAAAGTGTGTTTGCCCTAGTGAAAGTGTTTTAGCCCCAGTGAAAGTGTGTTAGCCCAAGTGAAAGTGTGTTAGTCCTAGTGAAAGTGTGTTTGCCCTAGTGAAAGTGTGTTTGCCCTAGTGAAAGTGTGTTAGCCCTAGTGAAAGTGTGTTTGCCCTAGTGAAAGTGTGTTTGCCCTAGTGAAAGTGTTTTAGCCCCAGTGAAAGTGTGTTAGCCCTAGTGAGAGTGTGTTAGCCGTAGTGAAAGTGTGTTTGCCCTAGTGAAAGTGTGTTTGCCCTAGTGAAAGTGTTTTAGCCCCAGTGAGAGTGTGTTAGCCCTAGTGAGAGTGTGTTTGCCCTAGTGAGAGTGTGTTTGCCCTAGTGAAAGTGTGTTTGCCCTAGTGAAAGTGTGTTTGCCCTAGTGAAAGTGTTTTAGCCCCAGTGAAAGTGTGTTAGCCCTAGTGAGAGTGTGTTTGCCCTAGTGAGAGTGTGTTTGCCCTAGTGAAAGTGTGTTTGCCCCAGTGAAAGTGTGTTTGCCCTAGTGAAAGTGTGTTTGCCCTAGTGAAAGTGTGTTTGCCCTAGTGAAAGTGTGTTTTCCCTAGTGAAAGTGTTTTAGCCCCAGTGAAAGTGTGTTAGCCCTAGTGAGAGTGTGTTTGCCCTAGTGAGAGTGTGTTTGCCCTAGTGAAAGTGTGTTTGCCCCAGTGAAAGTGTGTTTGCCCTAGTGAAAGTGTGTTTGCCCTAGTGAAAGTGTGTTTGCCCTAGTGAAAGTGTGTTTGCCCCAGTGAAAGTGTGTTTGCCCTAGTGAAAGTGTGTTAGCCCTAGTGAAAGTGTGTTTGCCCTAGTGAAAGTGTGTTTGCCCTAGTGAAAGTGTGTTTGCCCCAGTGAAAGTGTGTTTGCCCTAGTGAAAGTGTGTTTGCCCTAGTGAAAGTGTGTTTGCCCCAGTGAAAGTGTGTTTGCCCTAGTGAAAGTGTGTTTGCCCTAGTGAAAGTGTGTTTGCCCCAGTGAAAGTGTGTTTGCCCTAGTGAAAGTGTGTTTGCCCCAGTGAAAGTGTGTTTGCCCTAGTGAAAGTGTGTTTGCCCTAGTGAAAGTGTGTTAGCCCTAGTGAAAGTGTGTTAGCCCCAGTGAAAGTGTGTTTGCCCTAGTGAAAGTGTTAGCCCTCGTGAGACTCTATTAGCCCTAGTGAGAGTGTTTTAGCCCTAGTGAGAGTGTGTGAGAGTGTGTTAGCCCCAGTGAGAGTGTGTTTGCCCTAGTGAAAGTGTGTTAGCCCCAGTGAAAGTGTGTTAGCCCCAGTGAAAGTATGTTAGCCCCAGTGAAAGTGTGTTTGCCCTAGTGAAAGTGTGTTAGCCCCAGTGAAAGTGTGTTTGCCCTAGTGAAAGTGTTAGCCCTAGTGAGACTCTATTAGCCCTAGTGAGAGTGTTTTAGCCCTAGTGAGAGTGTGTGAGAGTGTGTTAGCCCTAGTGAAAGTGTGTTAGCCCCAGTGAGAGTGTGTTAGCCCTAGTGAGAGTGTGTTAGCCCTAGTGAGAGTGTGTTAGCCCTAGTGAGAGTGTGTTTGCCCCACTGAAAGTGTGTTAGCCCCAGTGAGAGTGTGTGAGAGTGTGTTAGCCTTAGTGAGAGTGTGTGAGAGTGTGTTAGCCCTAGTGAATGTGTTAGCCCTAGTGAGACTCTATTAGCCCTAGTGAGAGTGTTTTAGCCCTAGTGAGAGTGTGTTTGCCCTAGTGAGAGTGTGTTTGCCCTAGTGAAAGTGTGTTTGCCCTAGTGAAAGTGTGTTTGCCCTAGTGAAAGTGTGTTTGCCCTAGTGAAAGTGTGTGAGAGTGTGTTAGCCCCAGTGAGAGTGTGTTTGCCCTAGTGAAAGTGTGTTAGCCCCAGTGAAAGTGTGTTAGCCCCAGTGAAAGTATGTTAGCCCCAGTGAAAGTGTGTTTGCCCTAGTGAAAGTGTGTTAGCCCCAGTGAAAGTGTGTTTGCCCTAGTGAAAGTGTTAGCCCTAGTGAGACTCTATTAGCCCTAGTGAGAGTGTTTTAGCCCTAGTGAGAGTGTGTGAGAGTGTGTTAGCCCTAGTGAAAGTGTGTTAGCCCCAGTGAGAGTGTGTTAGCCCTAGTGAGAGTGTGTTAGCCCTAGTGAGAGTGTGTTAGCCCTAGTGAGAGTGTGTTTGCCCCACTGAAAGTGTGTTAGCCCTCAGTGAGAGTGTGTGAGAGTGTGTTAGCCCTAGTGAATGTGTTAGCCCTAGTGAGACTCTATTAGCCCTAGTGAGAGTGTTTTAGCCCTAGTGAGAGTGTGTTTGCCCTAGTGAGAGTGTGTTTGCCCTAGTGAAAGTGTGTTTGCCCTAGTGAAAGTGTGTTTGCCCTAGTGAAAGTGTGTTTGCCCTAGTGAAAGTGTGTTTGCCCTAGTGAAAGTGTGTTTGCCCTAGTGAAAGTTTGTTAGCCCTAGTGAGAGTGTGTTAGCCCTAGTGAAAGTGTGTTTGCCCTAGTGAAAGTGTTTTAGCCCCAGTGAAAGTGTGTTAGCCCTAGTGAAAGTGTGTTAGCCCTAGTGAAAGTGTGTTTGCCCTAGTGAAAGTGTGTTTGCCCTAGTGAAAGTGTGTTAGCCCTAGTGAAAGTGTGTTTGCCCTAGTGAAAGTGTGTTTGCCCTAGTGAAAGTGTTTTAGCCCCAGTGAAAGTGTGTTAGCCCTAGTGAGAGTGTGTTAGCCCTAGTGAAAGTGTGTTTGCCCTAGTGAAAGTGTGTTTGCCCTAGTGAAAGTGTGTTTGCCCTAGTGAAAGTGTGTTTGCCCTAGTGAAAGTGTTTTAGCCCCAGTGAGAGTGTGTTAGCCCTAGTGAGAGTGTGTTTGCCTCAGTGAAAGTGTGTTTGCCCTAGTGAAAGTGTGTTAGCCCTAGTGAAAGTGTGTTTGCCCTAGTGAAAGTGTGTTTGCCCCAGTGAAAGTGTGTTTGCCCTAGTGAAAGTGTGTTTGCCCTAGTGAAAGTGTGTTTGCCCCAGTGAAAGTGTGTTTGCCCTAGTGAAAGTGTGTTTGCCCTAGTGAAAGTGTGTTTGCCCCAGTGAAAGTGTGTTTGCCCTAGTGAAAGTGTGTTTGCCCCAGTGAAAGTGTGTTTGCCCTAGTGAAAGTGTGTTTGCCCTAGTGAAAGTGTGTTAGCCCTAGTGAAAGTGTGTTAGCCCCAGTGAAAGTGGGTTTGCCCTAGTGAAAGTGTTAGCCCTCGTGAGACTCTATTAGCCCTAGTGAGAGTGTTTTAGCCCTAGTGAGAGTGTGTGAGAGTGTGTTAGCCCCAGTGAGAGTGTGTTTGCCCTAGTGAAAGTGTGTTAGCCCCAGTGAAAGTGTGTTAGCCCCAGTGAAAGTATGTTAGCCCCAGTGAAAGTGTGTTTGCCCTAGTGAAAGTGTGTTAGCCCCAGTGAAAGTGTGTTTGCCCTAGTGAAAGTGTTAGCCCTAGTGAGACTCTATTAGCCCTAGTGAGAGTGTTTTAGCCCCAGTGAGAGTGTGTTAGCCCTAGTGAGAGTGTGTTAGCCCTAGTGAGAGTGTGTTAGCCCTAGTGAGAGTGTGTTTGCCCCACTGAAAGTGTGTTAGCCCCAGTGAGAGTGTGTGAGAGTGTGTTAGCCCTAGTGAATGTGTTAGCCCTAGTGAGACTCTATTAGCCCTAGTGAGAGTGTTTTAGCCCTAGTGAGAGTGTGTTTGCCCTAGTGAGAGTGTGTTTGCCCTAGTGAAAGTGTGTTTGCCCTAGTGAAAGTGTGTTTGCCCTAGTGAAAGTGTGTTTGCCCTAGTGAAAGTGTGTGAGAGTGTGTTAGCCCCAGTGAGAGTGTGTTTGCCCTAGTGAAAGTGTGTTAGCCCCAGTGAAAGTGTGTTAGCCCCAGTGAAAGTATGTTAGCCCCAGTGAAAGTGTGTTTGCCCTAGTGAAAGTGTGTTAGCCCCAGTGAAAGTGTGTTTGCCCTAGTGAAAGTGTTAGCCCTAGTGAGACTCTATTAGCCCTAGTGAGAGTGTTTTAGCCCTAGTGAGAGTGTGTGAGAGTGTGTTAGCCCTAGTGAAAGTGTGTTAGCCCCAGTGAGAGTGTGTTAGCCCTAGTGAGAGTGTGTTAGCCCTAGTGAGAGTGTGTTAGCCCTAGTGAGAGTGTGTTTGCCCCACTGAAAGTGTGTTAGCCCCAGTGAGAGTGTGTGAGAGTGTGTTAGCCCTAGTGAATGTGTTAGCCCTAGTGAGACTCTATTAGCCCTAGTGAGAGTGTTTTAGCCCAAGTGAGAGTGTGTTTGCCCTAGTGAGAGTGTGTTTGCCCTAGTGAAAGTGTGTTTGCCCTAGTGAAAGTGTGTTTGCCCTAGTGAAAGTGTGTTTGCCCTAGTGAAAGTGTGTTTGCCCTAGTGAAAGTGTGTATGCCCTAGTGAAAGTTTGTTAGCCCTAGTGAGAGTGTGTTAGCCCTAGTGAAAGTGTGTTTGCCCTAGTGAAAGTGTTTTAGCCCCAGTGAAAGTGTGTTAGCCCTAGTGAAAGTGTGTTAGCCCTAGTGAAAGTGTGTTTGCCCTAGTGAAAGTGTGTTTGCCCTAGTGAAAGTGTGTTTGCCCTAGTGAAAGTGTGTTAGCCCTAGTGAAAGTGTGTTTGCCCTAGTGAAAGTGTGTTTGCCCTAGTGAAAGTGTTTTAGCCCCAGTGAAAGTGTGTTCGCCCTAGTGAGAGTGTGTTAGCCCTAGTGAAAGTGTGTTTGCCCTAGTGAAAGTGTGTTTGCCCTAGTGAAAGTGTGTTTGCCCTAGTGAAAGTGTGTTTAGCCCCAGTGAGAGTGTGTTAGCCCTAGTGAGAGTGTGTTTGCCTCAGTGAAAGTGTGTTTGCCCTAGTGAAAGTGTGTTAGCCCTAGTGAAAGTGTGTTTGCCCTAGTGAAAGTGTGTTTGCCCCAGTGAAAGTGTGTTTGCCCTAGTGAAAGTGTGTTTGCCCCAGTGAAAGTGTGTTTGCCCTAGTGAAAGTGTGTTTGCCCTAGTGAAAGTGTGTTTGCCCCAGTGAAAGTGTGTTTGCCCTAGTGAAAGTGTGTTTGCCCCAGTGAAAGTGTGTTTGCCCTAGTGAAAGTGTGTTTGCCCTAGTGAAAGTGTGTTAGCCCTAGTGAAAGTGTGTTAGCCCCAGTGAAAGTGTGTTTGCCCTAGTGAAAGTGTTAGCCCTCGTGAGACTCTATTAGCCCTAGTGAGAGTGTTTTAGCCCTAGTGAGAGTGTGTGAGAGTGTGTTAGCCCCAGTGAGAGTGTGTTTGCCCTAGTGAAAGTGTGTTAGCCCCAGTGAAAGTGTGTTAGCCCCAGTGAAAGTATGTTAGCCCCAGTGAAAGTGTGTTTGCCCTAGTGAAAGTGTGTTAGCCCCAGTGAAAGTGTGTTTGCCCTAGTGAAAGTGTTAGCCCTAGTGAGACTCTATTAGCCCTAGTGAGAGTGTTTTAGCCCTAGTGAGAGTGTGTGAGAGTGTGTTAGCCCTAGTGAAAGTGTGTTAGCCCCAGTGAGAGTGTGTTAGCCCTAGTGAGAGTGTGTTAGCCCTAGTGAGAGTGTGTTAGCCCTAGTGAGAGTGTGTTTGCCCCACTGAAAGTGTGTTAGCCCCAGTGAGAGTGTGTGAGAGTGTGTTAGCCTTAGTGAGAGTGTGTGAGAGTGTGTTAGCCCTAGTGAATGTGTTAGCCCTAGTGAGACTCTATTAGCCCTAGTGAGAGTCTTTTAGCCCTAGTGAGAGTGTGTTTGCCCTAGTGAGAGTGTGTTTGCCCTAGTGAAAGTGTGTTTGCCCTAGTGAAAGTGTGTTTGCCCTAGTGAAAGTGTGTTTGCCCTAGTGAAAGTGTGTGAGAGTGTGTTAGCCCCAGTGAGAGTGTGTTTGCCCTAGTGAAAGTGTGTTAGCCCCAGTGAAAGTGTGTTAGCCCCAGTGAAAGTATGTTAGCCCCAGTGAAAGTGTGTTTGCCCTAGTGAAAGTGTGTTAGCCCCAGTGAAAGTGTGTTTGCCCTAGTGAAAGTGTTAGCCCTAGTGAGACTCTATTAGCCCTAGTGAGAGTGTTTTAGCCCTAGTGAGAGTGTGTGAGAGTGTGTTAGCCCTAGTGAAAGTGTGTTAGCCCCAGTGAGAGTGTGTTAGCCCTAGTGAGAGTGTGTTAGCCCTAGTGAGAGTGTGTTATCCCTAGTGAGAGTGTGTTTGCCCCACTGAAAGTGTGTTAGCCCCAGTGAGAGTGTGTGAGAGTGTGTTAGCCTTAGTGAGAGTGTGTGAGAGTGTGTTAGCCCTAGTGAATGTGTTAGCCCTAGTGAGACTCTATTAGCCCTAGTGAGAGTGTTTTAGCCCTAGTGAGAGTGTGTTTGCCCTAGTGAGAGTGTGTTTGCCCTAGTGAAAGTGTGTTTGCCCTAGTGAAAGTGTGTTTGCCCTAGTGAAAGTGTGTTTGCCCTAGTGAAAGTGTGTTTGCCCTAGTGAAAGTGTGTTAGCCCTAGTGAAAGTGTGTTTGCCCTAGTGAAAGTGTGTTTGCCCTAGTGAAAGTGTTTTAGCCCCAGTGAAAGTGTGTTAGCCCTAGTGAGAGTGTGTTAGCCCTAGTGAAAGTGTGTTTGCCCTAGTGAAAGTGTGTTTGCCCTAGTGAAAGTGTGTTTGCCCTAGTGAAAGTGTTTTAGCCCCAGTGAGAGTGTGTTAGCCCTAGTGAGAGTGTGTTTGCCCTAGTGAAAGTGTGTTTGCCCTAGTGAAAGTGTGTTTGCCCTAGTGAAAGTGTGTTAGCCCTAGTGAAAGTGTGTTTGCCCTAGTGAAAGTGTGTTTGCCCTAGTGAAAGTGTGTTTGCCCTAGTGAAAGTGTGTTTGCCCTAGTGAAAGTGTTTTAGCCCCAGTGAGAGTGTGTTAGCCCTAGTGAGAGTGTGTTTGCCCTAGTGAAAGTGTGTTTGCCCTGGTGAAAGTGTGTTTGCCCTAGTGAAAGTGTTTTAGCCCCAGTGAAAGTGTGTTAGCCCTAGTGAGAGTGTGTTTGCCCTAGTGAGAGTGTGTTTGCCCTAGTGAAAGTGTGTTTGCCCCAGTGAAAGTGTGTTTGCCCTAGTGAAAGTGTGTTTGCCCTAGTGAAAGTGTGTTTGCCCTAGTGAAAGTGTGTTTGCCCTAGTGAAAGTGTGTTTGCCCTAGTGAAAGTGTTTTAGCCCCAGTGAAAGTGTGTTAGCCCTAGTGAGAGTGTGTTTGCCCTAGTGAGAGTGTGTTTGCCCTAGTGAAAGTGTGTTTGCCCCAGTGAAAGTGTGTTTGCCCTAGTGAAAGTGTGTTTGCCCTAGTGAAAGTGTGTTTGCCCTAGTGAAAGTGTGTTTGCCCCAGTGAAAGTGTGTTTGCCCTAGTGAAAGTGTGTTAGCCCTAGTGAAAGTGTGTTTGCCCTAGTGAAAGTGTGTTTGCCCCAGTGAAAGTGTGTTTGCCCTAGTGAAAGTGTGTTTGCCCTAGTGAAAGTGTGTTTGCCCTAGTGAAAGTGTGTTTGCCCCAGTGAAAGTGTGTTTGCCCTAGTGAAAGTGTGTTTGCCCCAGTGAAAGTGTGTTTGCCCTAGTGAAAGTGTGTTTGCCCTAGTGAAAGTGTGTTTGCCCTAGTGAAAGTGTGTTAGCCCCAGTGAAAGTGTGTTAGCCCTAGTGAGAGTGTGTTTGCCCTAGTGAGAGTGTGTTTGCCCTAGTGAAAGTGTGTTTGCCCCAGTGAAAGTGTGTTTGCCCCAGTGAAAGTGTGTTTGCCCTAGTGAAAGTGTGTTTGCCCTAGTGAAAGTGTGTTTGCCCTAGTGAAAGTGTTTTAGCCCCAGTGAAAGTGTGTTAGCCCTAGTGAGAGTGTGTTTGCCCTAGTGAGAGTGTGTTTGCCCTAGTGAAAGTGTGTTTGCCCCAGTGAAAGTGTGTTTGCCCTAGTGAAAGTGTGTTTGCCCTAGTGAAAGTGTGTTTGCCCTAGTGAAAGTGTGTTTGCCCTAGTGAAAGTGTGTTAGCCCTAGTGAAAGTGTGTTTGCCCTAGTGAAAGTGTGTTTGCCCCAGTGAAAGTGTGTTTGCCCTAGTGAAAGTGTGTTAGCCCTAGTGAAAGTGTGTTTGCCCCAGTGAAAGTGTGTTTGCCCTAGTGAAAGTGTGTTTGCCCCAGTGAAAGTGTGTTTGCCCTAGTGAAAGTGTGTTTGCCCTAGTGAAAGTGTGTTTGCCCTAGTGAAAGTGTGTTTGCCCTAGTGAAAGTGTGTTTGCCCTAGTGAAAGTGTGTTTGCCCCAGTGAAAGTGTGTTTGCCCTAGTGAAAGTGTGTTTGCCCTAGTGAAAGTGTGTTAGCCCTAGTGAAAGTGTGTTAGCCCCAGTGAAAGTGTGTTTGCCCTAGTGAAAGTGTTAGCCCTCGTGAGACTCTATTAGCCCTAGTGAGAGTGTTTTAGCCCTAGTGAGAGTGTGTGAGAGTGTGTTAGCCCCAGTGAGAGTGTGTTTGCCCTAGTGAAAGTGTGTTAGCCCCAGTGAAAGTGTGTTAGCCCCAGTGAAAGTATGTTAGCCCCAGTGAAAGTGTGTTTGCCCTAGTGAAAGTGTGTTAGCCCCAGTGAAAGTGTGTTTGCCCTAGTGAAAGTGTTAGCCCTAGTGAGACTCTATTAGCCCTAGTGAGAGTGTTTTAGCCTTAGTGAGAGTGTGTGAGAGTGTGTTAGCCCTAGTGAAAGTGTGTTAGCCCCAGTGAGAGTGTGTTAGCCCTAGTGAGAGTGTGTTTGCCCTAGTGAAAGTGTGTTTGCCCTAGTGAGAGTGTGTTTGCCCTAGTGAAAGTGTGTTTGCCCTAGTGAAAGTGTGTTTGCCCTAGTGAGAGTGTGTTTGCCCTAGTGAGAGTGTGTTAGCCCTAGTGAGAGTGTGTTAGCCCTAGTGAGAGTGTGTTAGCCCTAGTGAGAGTGTGTTTGACTGAAAGTGTGTTAGCCCTAGTGAGAGTGTGTGAGAGTGTATTAGCCCTAGTGAGAATGTGTGAGAGCGTTTTAAGCCTAGTGAGAGGAGAAGGCCTCAGTTTGCTAACTCATCTCACAATCAGATAGGTCTAGACACAGCCACCATCATATCATATGTGTGATGTTTCCACAGTACTATGTTATGGGCTATATGTATCTTGCCTAGTTTCCTACCTCAGTCTGTGTCCCTCACTCGCTCTCTTTCTGTTTACCTCTTTGATTACCTCTCTACCGTCCCCTCTCTCCCACCTGTTGTGCCTTTACCAAACAGCCTTGGGGGGAAGGAGACTTCCGTCTCACCTGGCCAGACACACACCTACCTCGACCCCTCTGCCCAGCTGTCCACTTGTCTCACACGGTCTCCCTCTAAAGGCCTCAGGGCTGTGGTGTGGAGGGGTGGGGGTCAGGGTCCTAACAGCTGGGTCTCTATTCCATACCCCGCTATGTCAGTGCTAGCCTAGATCCAGGGGGGGGGGGGGGGGGGGGTGGCAATATCTAGGGTCAGAATTAGTGTTCAGATCCATCACACTGTGCTTTTCCTATGAATGAGCCGCTATATTCCCAGGTCTGTCTGTCTGTCCGGCAGTGTGATTTAAGTGTCACTGCTCCATAATCCTGTCCCATTCCCACCCCACACTCCCCCTAAAACCGATCATCCCACTCCAGGCCTCTCGCTCCCTCCCTCTCTCCATCCTACATCCTCTTGAGGAGGAGAGGAAAACTTGTATTCACATTTTTCCCAACGAGTCGCTCGGTTGGAACAGTCAACAGGCGTTCCACTCGGGCGAGCCCTCATTGTGCATGTGAATAAAGGGAGTGGAGGGAGGGATAGGGGGATGGAGAGAAAGAGAGATGAAGAGGGGGATTGTGTGTTAAGAGTGCAAACAGGGGGTACCCAGCCCATGCCTGCTTTCAGACAGATCAAAGCTACTCACACACACACACACCCTCAACCCCTCACACACACCCTCAACCCCTCACACACACCCTCAACCCCTCACACACACACCCTCAACCCCTCACACACACACACACACACTCAACCCCTCACACACACCCTCAACCCCTCACACACACACCCTCAACCCCTCACACACACACACCCTCAACCCCTCAAACACACACCCTCAACCCCTCACACACACCCTCAACCCCTCACACACACCCTCAACCCCTCACACACACACACTCAACCCCTCACACACACACACTCAACCCCTCACACACACACACACTCAACCCCTCACACACACACACCCTCAACCCCTCACACACACACACACACACACACACACTCAACCCCTCACACACACACTTACACACACTCAACCCCTCACACACACACACACACACTCAACCCCTCACACACACACACTCAACCCCTCACACACACACACACCCTCAACCCCTCACACACACACACACCCTCAACCCCTCACACACACACACTCAACCCCTCACACACACACACTCAACCCCTCACACACACACACACACACACACACTCAACTCCTCACACACACACCCTCAACCCCTCACACACACACCCTCAACCCCTCACACACACACCCTCAACCCCTCACACACACACCCTCAACCCCTCACACACACACACACACACTCAACCCCTCACACACACACCCTCAACCCCAACCCCTCACACACACACACACACCCTCAACCCCTCACACACACCCTCAACCCCTCACACACACCCTCAACCCCTCACACACACACCCTCAACCCCTCACACACACACCCTCAACCCCTCACACACACACACACACTCAACCCCTCACACACACACCCTCAACCCCTCACACACACACACACACACCCTCAACCCCTCACACACACACACACTCAACCCCTCACACACACACCCTCAACCCCAACCCATCACACACCCACACACACTCAACCCCTCACACACACACACACACACACACACACACCCTCAACCCCAGTCCCTCACACACACCCTCACCAACACACACACTCTCAACCCCTCACACACACACACACACTCAACCCCTCACACACACACCCTCAACCCCAGCCCCTCACACACACCCTCACCAACACACACACTCTTACACCCTCACCAACACACACACTTTCAACCCCTCACACACACACTCTCAACCCCTCACACACACACACACACACACTCTCAACCCCTCACACACACACTCTCAACCCCTCACACACACACTCTCAACCCCTCACACACACACTCTCAACCCCTCACACACACACACACACACACACCCTCACCAACACACACACTCTCAACCCCTCACAAACACACCCTCAACCCCAACCCCTCACACACACACACACACACACACACACACACACACACACACACACACACACACACACACACACACACACACACACACACACACACACACACACACACACACACACAATGGAAACTATTTTAAGTAATACAGCTGCAATAAGTAACTCTTTGGGCAACTTGACAAAATGAATATAAAAATGTGAGTTATAGATCTGTCATTGAAAGCAAGTCTAAGAAGCGGTAGATCTGTTCAATGTGCACTATTTCTATGCTTCCCGTTTTTAAGTTTCCTTTTTCCGTCTTTTACTTTCGGTTTTGTACACCAGCTTCAAACAGCTGAAAATACAATATATTTGGTTATGTAAAATATATTTCACAGCGGTTTAGATGGTACAATGATTCTCAACACTCTACTTGGTTGTTTTGTCACAAACTGAAATTAGGCAAGCTATTCGAATTATAGCAACCAGGAAATGGCCATTTCTACATAGTGCATCTTTAAAGCTAGAATGCTTATTTTGTATAGGCGCACTTGTGATATTTAGGCACGTATGTGAAAATATTTAAGCGCATATGTAAGTAAAATGGTCGCACTGTAGAGCCCTGAGGTGGTGTCTAACTAAGAGCTGGCCACAGCCCAAACTCCTAAATCCTATAGTATGCAGTAGCGGTGCGTGGGTAAAAATCACAGGGGAAGCCAAGCACCCCCCCCCCCCCCCCACACACACACACACAAAAGAAAAAGCCATATTACAACCTATGTGTTGTGATAATAGTGTTGTTTGCTCTATAACATCTTAGTTTATATGCCTTGACAACGTGATATGAGGGCCTAAAGGCCGGGACATTAAAAAGACAGTGGCAGAATAAATTCAACCACACCTTCGTTTTATCACAAAACTGGATCGCAACCTCTGTCCAGTGAAGTCCACAAAGCATATTGCATGTACAGTCACAGACAGTTACATGAACTACAGCATGGTCAAGCAAGTCAATGTTCCCGACATTTTCAGACCACTAAACAACTATTGATTTAGAAGCACAGAGAGTAACAGCAAGTCTCAATTAGAAAACAGGAGCTGCCTCCACTATTCCAGCACCATTTCAACTTCAACATTTCATTATCATCAACATAACCTCTGCCTAGTCTAATACAGTGACAACTAAAAGATACCAAAAACGATTTAGTCCCATCAACGTAAGCTAAATATGACATGGCTGTCCATGGTTCTGATTTCAGTGTGTGTGTGTGTGTGTGTGTGTGTGTGTGTGTGTGTGTGTGTGTGTGTGTGTGTGTGTGTGTGTGTGTGTGTGTGTGTGTGTGTGTGTGTGTGTGTGTGTGTGTGTGTGTGTGTGTGTGTGTGTGTGTGTGTGTGCGTAGAAAAACATGTTGAAACGGTCTCTTTTATTTTCTGTTGTCCTAGGCTACCCGGCTAAAACCTCAGGCCAGGGGCACAACAATGTATGAATTAATGGTTGGATCTGAATCGCCGGTATAATCATTGGCCGGTAAGGAGAATTAAGTAAAACACAAGTCCAAATCCCTATCTCTATCCATGGCTAATTTAGGAAAGGGACAATTTTTGCTAGCTGGCTAGCTAGCCAGCAGAGGACAACAACACAAGTTGCAACAATTCAAGTTTTTCTGTCAATGACGTAGGATCTCAATTGGATTTGATAGGAGCGACGCCAAATCAAAGCTTGCTTCCCATGACACTTCTTTTTGTTGCACCAGGACCATTCACAGCTGAGCTCACTCCGTTCAGGTCAACTATTGCCAAACTTGGGTACGCGCAATGCCATCAGGGGTACACCAAATAAAAATGGGATTCACATTATTATTTTTATTTTTACAAATTATAATAATAATTCTTCACCTTTTCAAACAGTCCATTTATATTTTCCAACGGGGCTATACTGTTACTCCCTGACCTTAGAGATCGCTATTATTCTCTATGTTTGGTTAGGTCAGGGTGTGACTCGAGTGGGAAAGTCTATGTTTCTATTTCTTTGTTTTTGGCCGTGTGTGTTTCCCAATCAGAGGCAGCTGTCTATCGTTGTCTCTGATTGGGGATCACATTTTCCTTTTGGGTTTTGTGGGATCTTGTTTTCTGTTTAGTGTTTCTGCCTGACAGAACTGTGCGCTTTCATTTTCACGTTTGTTATTTTGTTAGAGTTTTTTAAAAATATTAAAATCATGAACACTTTCCACGCTGCGTCTTGGTCCACTCTTCCTACCATCAACGAGAACCGTTACATATACATTACAATGAGTTTTTTTTCCTTGCCTGAGTAGCTTCGTTTCACTTTCAAAAATAACATTAAACCATCTAGTGTTCAGCGAAATAACAACACAATGTCAAATACAGGTAACCTTAGTCAAATAATGAACATCCAATCACATTAACCGTTACTATCTCGCTGGAATTCCGCTAACGGTCCGTATGTAGCCAAACGTAGCTGTTGCTCATGTTGGTGTCTGTACTGATAGCGCAAAAGCCATGACAGGGAGACATAATGGAGTGGTAACGTGTGTGCAAGCAGTTGCTCCTGACGCCACTTTGGTACACTGCAGCATCCACCGAGAGGCTCTTGCTGCCAAGGGAATGCCCGACAGCTTGAAAGACATTTTGGACACTACAGTGAAAATGGTTAACTTTGTTAAAGCAAGGCCCCTGAACTCTCGTGTATTTTCTGCACTATGCAATGATATGGGCAATGACCATGTGACGCTTTTACAACATACAGAAGTGCGCTGGTTATCAAGGGGTAAAGTATTGACACGCTTTTTTTGAATTGAGAGATGAGCTTAAAGTTTTCTTTACTGACTAGACCGCTTGCATGATGATGAGTTTCTCACACGACTGGCCTATCTGGGTGAGGTTTTTTCTCCCCTGAATGATTTGAATCTAAGATTACAGGAACTCTCCGCAACTTTATTCAATGTGCGGGACAAAATTGAGGCTATGATTAAGAAGTTAGGAGCTCTTCTCTGTCTGCATTAACAAGGACAACACACAGGTCTTTCCCTCATTGTATGATTGTTTGTGTGCAAATGAACTCAAGCTCAAGGACAATGTCAAATGTGATATAGCGAAGCACCTGAGTGAGTTGGGTGCGCAATTACGCATGTACTTTCCCGAAACGAATGACACAAACAACTGGATTCGTTATCCCTTTCATGCCTTGCCTCCAGTCCACTTACCGATATCTGAACAAGAGAGCCTCATCGAAATTGCAACAAGCGGTTCCATGAAAATGTAATTTAATCAGAAGCCACTGACAAATTTCTGGATTGGGCTGCGCCTTGGCAAATCGCGCTGTGAAGACACTGATGCCCTTTGCAACCACGTACCTATGTGAGAGTGGATTCTCGGCCCTCACTAGCATGAAAACTAAATACAGGCACAGACTGTTTGTGGAAAATGATTTAAGCCTGAGACTCTCTCCAATACAACCCAACATTGCAGAGGTATGTGCATCCTTTCAAGAACACCCTTCTCATTAACCTGTGGTGAGTTATTCACCATTTTCGCTGAACAAATAAGGTTTTAAATGTAAGATGGTTTAATAAAGGGCAAAATTATTGATTATTATTATATTATTATTTGTGCCCTGGTCCAATAAGAGATCTTTGTCATTTCCCACGAGCCGGGCTGTGACAAAACTCACACTCATTCTTATGTTTAATAAATGTATCGTATAGTGTGTGTGTGGCAGGCTTACAATGATGGCAAAAAACAACATTTGAGAGTGTGCTGACCCTGGTGCTAGAGGGGGTACGCAGCTGGAGGTTGAATGTTTGAAGGGGTACGGGACTATAAAAAGTTTGGGAACCACTGATTTAGCTCAACGCTGATTGGCACAAATGCTTGCTGGCTTCCCTTGCCTTAAATGCTATGGGCGGCAACAATGTCATACTCGTTTGGATCAGACAGCATCAGATAGATGACCTACACGTAGAGAGACAGAGGGGGCGCTGTTTCGCTCACTCAGATGCTTTCTCCTTTGAGATACATTCAGCCTCTTGAGAATTTAAGGAAAATTATAAAACACAGAGATTAAAGATACATTATTTTAGGCTTTTTGTTGATTTTTTTTTGTGAAGCCTGGCTTCCCTTGGCATCGATGAATACACACCACTGCATAGTATGTGGGTAATATGCAGACCCACAGTGGTCAGTCACTATCTAGTGGCTGTGAGTGTGAATTCTACATCTATAGTTCTGTGTATAGAGACAGTGGTCTCCATGCTAAAGTCTGAAAAATGTTCAAAAGTTCTATAGTGTGTGTGGGTTTTCTCTGTCTTCCCTGCAGCAGTGAGAGCTCACTGGGAGTTTAGAGGACAGAAATAAACAGACGAGTGTCACCAACACACTGAAATATAGCACTCATAACACACACTCATACAGTGTACCACGCACACAGTCACACAACAAAGAGTACAGTGTCTCACAGTGCTAGTGTGCACAAGACAAGGACACATACATCAACATGGAATGCAATGCGTTCATCAACACAAACATCCACACTTCATTAGTCAACACACTCCGGCATTAAACGGAGACAGTGAGTCGGGGGGGACAGAAAGCATGGCGGGGAAGTGAGGGTTAAAGTGTGATAGAAATGGCATGGAGAAAAGGGTGAAGGGGTGAAGGGGTACTACCTTTGATGCAGAGTGTGTTACCCATGTGTTAGCTGATTGTGTATAGGTCTCTTACGTGTGTGTGTGTGTGTGTGTGTGTGTGTGTGTGTGTGTGTGTGTGTGTGTGTGTGTGTGTGTGTATTCAGAGACTGGGGGGTGGGGGGGGGGGGTTCAGTGAACTGGTGTCTGTAACTGCTGAGGAGGACCCTTCGTCTCACAGGGACAAGGCCCATTGGCCAACCATGCCCAAATTAGATTCACCCCGCCTTAACCCTCCACCCCCTGAGCCTCTACCTCTCTCTGTGTATACAGGGATACAGAGGGGCTAATTGAATTTACGGGGTGCAGGCCAGGGGTGCAGGCCAGGGGGAGGGAGGGTTGAGGGGGCATTAGTGGCCGTCTGGTGTGACAGGAGCATTCTTCACTTCTACTGTGGCAATATGTCTGTATGGGACAGGGTTAACACAGGAAGAGCATGACACGGACAGGGACACACACACTGCTGTCTCTCTGACCTGTGCCGGCAGTTCACAGCTGCCACCATGAGAGAGGTCCAGCCCAGACCATGCTGGTGGTTAGGCTCCACCCCCTCACCCAGCAACCTGACAGGAAATAGGAACAAGAAGAGGTTTTAAGACAGCTGTTCTGTTGCTAGGGTTACTATGGGTTTAACTACAGCCCTCAAAGGTGCTACCAACAGACCCCGACAGGACCAACGTAAGATGTGTGTGTGCGTGCGTGCGTGCGTGCGTGCGTGCGTGCGTGTGCGCAGGTTGAGTTCTGTGCCTGGGGGGACGACATCGGGCTGTGTTATCTGAGAGGGAGTGGTGTGTTACTGTGTGTGTCGGGATAACCCGTCTGTGTTCCGCTGGGGGACGATGTCTGTGTTGACTGTAAACACACTGTGCCTCACTCTAACCTGCCCCCCACACACACACACTTCCCTCTACACCCCTGATCTCTAACTAAAACACTTAACACATCTGTGCAGTCTCATCTAGCCTACACCATCTGCCGCACCGCTGAAAAACAGAGTGTCAGGTAATCAAAACTCATGCACATATAGACGCAGCTCACACACACACACACACACACACACACACACGATTAAACCTACACACACTTACGTGCGTAATGTGAGATAAGGGGACAGACGACATACTACTGCTACAATAACATGGCAGGTGCCCTTTTCACATTTCTAACCAAAAAATAAAATTTACACCATAATTTCATGGACTTTCACATACTTTATTTCTAGGACAGATGGAGATGCCCTCCTCCTGTGTCCTGTGCCGCCCCCCTCTACACCCCGTGGCCCTCCTGCACATGGTTCTGGGTGACTGGGTTTGGGGGCGCTGGGAAACCAGATGTGGGTGTTTTTTTTTTGTTTCTGCTTATCCTGAGCCAGTGTAGATGACACATAAATTGTAGAGAGCGAGAAAGAGACAGACAGACAGAGACAGAAAGAGAGAGAGAGAGAAAAAGAGATAGAAGGAATGAAATGGACAGAGAAAGATTGAAAGGGTGTGTGCACGAAAGAGGGTTATGTCTGTGAGTAAGCCTATATCTATTTACTTCCTGTAGCACTAATTCCTAAAAGTTTTGGGACACTGTAAAGTCCATGGAGAATAAGAGCACCCCCTCCCAGCTGCTCACTGCACTGAGGATAGGAAACACTGTCACCACCGATAAATCTACAATAATCGACAATTTCAATAAGCATTTTTCCACGGCTGGCCATGCTTTCCACCTGGCTACCCCTACCCCGGCCAACATCTCAGCCCCCCTTGCAGCAACTTGCCCAAACCCTCCCCCGCTTCTCCTTCACCCAAACCCAGACAGCTGATGTTCTGAAAGAACTGTAAAATCGGGATCCCTACAAATCAGCTGAGCTAGACAATCTGGACCCCTACAAATCAGCTGAGCTAGACAATCTGGACCCCTACAAATCAACTGGGCTAGACAATCTGGACCCCTACAAATCAACTGGGCTAGACAATCTGGACCCCTACAAATCAACTGGGCTAGACAATCTGGACCCCTACAAATCAACTGGGCTAGACAATCTGGACCCCTACAAATCAGCTGGGCTAGACAATCTGGACACCTACAAATCAGCTGGGCTAGACAATCTGGACCCCTACAAATCAACTGGGCTAGACAATCTGGACCCCTGCAAATCAGCTGGGCTAGACAATCTGGACCCCTACAAATCAACTGGGCTAGACAATATGGACCCCTACAAATCAACTGGGCTAGACAATATGGACCCCTGCAAATCAGCTGGGCTAGACAATCTGGACCCCTACAAATCAACTGGGCTAGACAATCTGGACCCCTGCAAATCAGCTGGGCTAGACAATCTGGACCCCTACAAATCAACTGGGCTAGACAATCTGGACCCCTACAAATCAACTGGGCTAGACAATATGGACCCCTACAAATCAACTGGGCTAGACAATATGGACCCCTGCAAATCAGCTGGGCTAGACAATCTGGACCCCTACAAATCAACTGGGCTAGACAATCTGGACCCCTGCAAATCAGCTGGGCTAGACAATCTGGACCCCTACAAATCAACTGGGCTAGACAATCTGGACCCCTACAAATCAACTGGGCTAGACAATATGGACCCCTGCAAATCAGCTGGGCTAGACAATCTGGACCCTCTCTTTCTAAAATGATCAGCCGAAATTGTTGCAACCCCTATTACTAGCCTATTAAACGTTTCGTATCGTCTGAGATCCCCAAAGATTGGAAAGCGGCCGCGGTCATCCCCCTCTTCAAAGGGGGAGACGCTCTAGACCCATATCCATCCTGCCCTGCCTTTCTAAAATCTTCGAAAGCCAAGATAATAAACAGATCACCGACCATTTCGAATCCCACTGTACCTTCTCCACTTTGCAATCTGGTTTCCGAGCTGATCATGGGTGCACCTCAGCCACGCTCAAGGTCTTAAACGATATCATAACCGCCATCGATAAAATACAGTATTGTGCAGGCGTCTTCATCGACCTGGCCAAGGCTTTCGACTCTGTCAATCACCACATTCTTATCGGCAGACTCAATAGCCTTGGCTTCTGAAATGACTGCCTCGCCTGGTTCACCAACTACTTCTCAGACAGAGTTCAGTGTGTCAAATGGGAGGGCCTGTTGTCCGGTCCTCTGGCAGTCTCTATGGGGATGCCACAGGGTTCAATTCTCGGGCCGACACTTTTCTCTGTATATACAGTGGGGCAGAAAAAGTATTTAGTCAGCCACCAATTGTGCAAGTTCTCCCACTTAAAAAGATGAGAGAGGCCTGTAATTTTCATCATAGGTACACTTCAACTATGACAGACAAAATGAGAAAAAAAAATCCAGAAAATCACATTGTAGGATTTTTAATGAATTTATTTGCAAAATATGGTGGAAAATAAGTATTTGGTCAATAACAAAAGTTTATCTCAATACTTTGTTATATACCCTTTGTTGGCAATGACAGAGGTCAAACGTTTTCTGTAAGTCTTCACAAGGTTTTCACACACTGTTGCTGGTATTTTGGCCCATTCCTCCATGCAGATCTCCTCTAGAGCAGTGATGTTTTGGGGCTGTTGCTGGGCAACATGGACTTTCAACTCCCTCCAAAGAGTTTTGCTTACCTCCCTACTCTTCTACATTTGCACACACTGTACATGGATTTCTATCATAGATTTTTATATTTTTTATTTTCTACTGTATTATTGACTGTACGTTTGTTTATGTGTAACTCTGTGTTGTTGTTTTTGTCGCACTGCTTTGCTTTATCTGGCCAGGTCGCAGTTGTAAATGAGAACTTGTCCTCAACTGGCCTACCTGGTTAAATAAAGGTGAAATAAAATTGAAAAAATCTCTGTGATGCAGTCTGACTGACCTCTACCACTCTTCTGCTGCCTGCCACATTGAACCCTTTTGTGACAAAAATAAAACATTAAAATATTATAAAAATCTAATATTACAGTTCAAGTCTGAAGTTTACATACACCTTAGCCAAATACATTTGAACTCAGTTTTTCACAATTCCCGACATCTAATCCTAGTAAAAATTCCCTGTTTTAGGTCAGTTAGGATCACCACTTCATTTTAAGAATGTGAAATGTCAGAATAATAGTAGAGAAAATTATTTATTTCAGTTTTTATTTCTTTCATCACATTCCCAGTGGGTCAGAAGTTTACATGCACTCAATTAGTATTTGGTAGCATTGCCTTTAAATTGTTTAACTTGTGTCAAACGTTTCAGGTAGCCTTCCACAAGCTTCCCACAATAAGTTGGGTGAATTTTGGCCCATCCCTCCTGACAGAGCTGGTGTAACTGAGTCAGGTTTGAAGGCCTCCTTGCTTGCACACGCTTTTTCAGTTCTGCCCACAAATTTTCTATAGGATTGATGTCAGGGCTTTGTGACGGCCACTCCAGTACCTTGACTTTGTTGTCCTGTGCAGTTGCAAACTGTAATCTGGCTTTTTTATGGCGGTTTTGGAGCAGTGGTGTTGCGTTATTGTATATAGAGGTAGGTGAAGGAGTCAAGCGCAGGAGAGCAGAGATGTTCAAGTAACGTTTTTTTAATAGGCAAGTCCACAACAATAGGGCCAGGTACAATACCAAATAAACGCCCACGACAAAAGACAACACAGTTACTCACGGAAGGAGGAAAAACAACGCTCCTTAAACTTATACACAAACGGTATCTACGTGAAAATAACTGAGGCACAACCTCAACGAGCAACATGACACAAATAATCCCGCACAAACCTAAGCAGGCAACAGGGGTAATTATACACACAGAAATGAAAGCAAATGAAACCAGGTGTGAAAGAACCAAAGATAAAACAAACGGAAAAGGAAAAATGGATTGGTGATGGCTAGTACAGGGAGAGGAACCACCTTCGGTGGAAGTCGTGACAAGTGGCTTCTTCCTTGCTGAGCGGTATAGGATTAGTTTTCATGTGGATACAGATACTATAGTACCTGTTTCCTCCAGCATCTTCACAAGGTCCTTTGCTGTTGTTCTGGGATTGATTTGCACTTTTTGCACCAAAGTACGTTCATCTCTAGCAGACAAAATGCGTCTCCTTCCTGAGCGGTATGACGGCTGCGTGGTCCCATGGTGTTTATACTTTCGTACTATTGTTTGTACAGATGAACGTGGTACCTTCAGGCGTTTGAAAATTGCTCCCAAGGATGAACCAGACTTGTGGAGGTCTACAATTATTTTTCTGAGGGTCTTGGCTGATTTCTTTAGATTTTCCCTTGATGTCAAGCAAAGAGGCACAGAGTTTGAAGGTAGGCATTGAAATACATCCACAGGTACACCTCCAATTGACAAAAATGATGTCAATTAGCCTATCATAAGCTTCTAAAAACTATAGTTTGTTAACAAAAATGTGTGGAGTGGTTGAAAAACAAGTTTTAATGACTCCAACCTAAGTGTATGTAAACTTCCGACTTCAACTGCACACACACACACACACACACACACACACACACACACACACACACACACACACACACACACACACACACACACACACACACACACACACACACACACACACACACACACACACACACACACACACACACACACACACATATACACTGTGCCTTCAGAAAGTATTCAGACACCTTAAATTGTTCCACAGTTTCTTAAAACCTCTTTGGGATAGGGGTCAGTATTTTCCTGTCCGGATGAAAAGCGTGCCCAAAGTAAATTGCCTACTACTCAGGCCCAAAAGCTAGGATATGCATATAATTGGTAGATATGGATAGACACTCTAAGGTTTCTAAAACTGTTAAAAGTATTTCTGTGTGTATAACATAACTTATTTGGCAGGCGAAACCCCGAGGGCAAACCATCCAGGAAAAAAAATAATTGAGGTGACTGTGTTTTCAAATGGTTTTCTATGGGAATCTAGATTTATGAGGCACCTGGTTGCAGTTCCTATGGCTTCCACTAGATGTCAACAGTCTTTAGAAATTGGCTGATGTTTTTCCTTTGAGAAATGAAGAAGTACGGCTGTTCAGAATGAGTGTCAAGCCAAGTGTACTCTTTTGTTTGGTGCGCGCTCCAGGTCATGCGCTCCACTTTGATTTTATCCGCTATTGAACACAGTATATTCCATCTCAAATGTTTATTGATTATTTACGTTTTAGGATATCTAAAGTTGGATTAGGAAAGTTGTTTGAAATGTTTGGACCTAGTTTACAGGTAATTTATTAGATACTTTGTAGTCATGTTGGGCGAGTTGGAACCGGTGTTTTTCTGAATCAAACACGCCAAATAAATGGACATTTTGGGGATATAAAAAAGGAGTTTATCGAACAAAAGGACCATTTGTGATGTTTCTGGGACATATTGTAGTGCCAGCAGAAAAAGATCTTCAAAGGTAAGGCAGGAATTATATCGTTATTTCTGACTTTTGTGTCGCACCTGCTTGGTTGAAATATGATTTTCATGTGTTTGTATGGTGGGGTGCTGTCCTCAGATAATCGCATGGTTTGCTTTCGCCGTAAAGCCTTTTTGAAATCTGACACAGTGGCTGCATTAACAAGAAGTTAAGCTTTATTTTGGTGTATTGCACTTGTGATTTAGTGAAAGTTAAATATTTCTCATAATTTAATTTAATTTTCACGCTCTGCAATTTCACCGGATGTTGTCGAAACCCTAGCCGTAACATTAAGTTACAGCCTTATTCTAAAGTTGATTAAATATTTTGTTCCCCTCATCAATCTACACACAATACCCAATAATGACAAAGCAAAAAAAGGTTTTTAAAAACGTTTTCAAATGTATTACAAATAAAAAACATAGCCTATTTACATAAGTATTCAGACCCTTTGCTATGAGACTCAAAATTGAGCTCAGGTGCATCCTGTTTCCATTGATCATCCTTGAGATGTTCTACAACTTGATTGGAGTCCACTTCTGGTAAATTCATTTAATTGGACTTGATTTGGAAGAGCACTCACCTGTCTATGTAAGGTCCCACAGTTGACAGTGCATGTCAAAGCATAAACCAAGCCATGAGGTGGAAGGAATTGTCCGTAGAGCTCTGAGTCAGGATTGTGTTGAGGCACAGATCTGGGGAAGGGTAACAAAACATTTCTGCAGCATTGAAGGTCCCCAAGAACACAGTGGCCTCCATCATCCTTAAATGGAAGAAGTTTGGAACCACCAAGACTCACACTAGAGCTGGCTGCTGAGCAATCGGGGGAGAAGTGCCTTGGTCAGGGAGGTGACCAAGAACCCGATGATCACTCTGACAGAGCTCCAGAGTTCCTCTGTGGAGATTGGAGAACCTTAGCCAAAGGACAACCATCTCTACAGCACTCCACCAAACAGGGTTTTATGGTAGAGTGGCCAGACGGAAGCCACTCCTCAGTAAAAGGCACATAACCACCCACTTGGAGTTTGCCAAAAGACACCTAAAGGACTCTCAAACCATGAGAAACAAGATTCGCTGGTCTGATGAAACCAAGATTGAACTCTTTGGCCTGAATGCCAAGCGTCACATCTGAAGGAAACCTGGCACCACCCCTACAGTGAAGCATGGTGGTGGCAGCATCACGCTGTGGGGATGTTTTTCAGCGCCAGGGACTGGGAGACTAGTCAGGATTGAGGGATGGCTGAACGGAGCAAAGTAGAGAGAGATCCTTGATGAAAACCTGCTCCAGAGCGCTCAGGACCTCAGACTGGGGTGAAGGTTCACCTTACAAAAGGACAACGACTCTAAGCACACAGCCAAGATAACACAGGAGTGGCTCTGAATGTCATTGAGTAGCCCAGCAAGAGCCCGAACTTGAACCCGATCAAACATCTCTGAAGAGACCTGAAAAGAGGAGAGACCCATCCAACCTGAAATAGCTTTGCAGCAATGCTCCCCATCCAACCTAACAGAGCTTGAGAGGATCTGTAGAGAAGAATGTACTTATGTACTTATGTAAATCTGATCAGTTGTTTTTATATATATATATATAAACTTTTTGCTTTGTCATTATGGGGTATTGATGAGGGGGAAAAAGGATTGAATCCATTTTAGAATAAGGCTGTAATGTAAAACAAAATGTGGAAAAAGTCAAGGGGTATGAATACTTTCCGAACGCACTGTACATACTGAACATAATGTTTTAATGTTTCATGAACTGAAAAAAGTTCGCAGAAATGTTGCATATGCAGAAAAAGCTTATTTCTCTCAAATTCTGTTCAGAAATGTGTTTACATCCCTGTTAGTGAGCATTTCTCAATTGCCAAGATAATCCATCCACCTGACAGGTATGGCATATCAAGAAGCTGATTTAACAGCATAATCGTTACACAGGTGCACCTTGTGCTGGGGGCAATAAAAGGCCACTTTAAGATGTGCAGTTGTCACACAACACAATGCCACAGATGTCTCAGGTTTTGAGAGAGCGCGTAATCGGCATGCTTGACTGCAGGGATGTCCACTAGAGCTGTTGTCAGAGAATGTAATGTAATGTAAGCCGCCTCCAATGTCATTTTAGAGAATTTGACAGTACGTCCAACCGGTCTCACATCCGCAGACCACGTGTAACCACGCCAGCCCAGGACCTCCACATCCGGCTTCTTCACCTGCAGGATCGTCTGAGACCAGCCACCAGAGCAGCTGATGAAACCAAGGAATATTTTTATCTGTAATAAAGCCCTTTTGTGGAGAAAAACTAATTTTGATTGGCTGTCCTGGCTCCCAAGTGGGTGGTCCTATGCCCTCCCAGGCCCACCCATGGCTGCGCCCCTGTTCAGTCATGTGAAATCCATAGATTAGGGCCTCATGAATTTATTTAAATTGACTGATTTCGTTATCGGAACTGTAACTCAGGAAAAATCTTTGAAATTGTTGCATGTTGCGTTTACATTTTTGTTCAGTATAATATAGACATATTTTTGTATTTAATTTAATGTCCTTGTCTATAACTGTTCTGTACTTTGTCATGTATTTGTACGTTTATGTGGACCCCAGAAAGAGTAGCTGCTGCATATGAAGTAGCTAATGGGGAACCAAATAAACTAAACAGACATGGACCTCTATCTCCCTCCAGTGGAGACAACTGTCAATACAAAGAATGATGTGCTGTGGTTTAACTGGACCCTTCCACAACTACTGTAAATGATGAGACTCCAGATAATGATTTGGACCTCACAGACTTTGGTCTTTTTCATTTCCTACAGCAGTATAGTAGAGTAGAGAGGTACATAAACAATTAAAAGGCGTGATTCCAGGAGACTAGCAGTAATTACACTAATCACAAATTGTAGTATCCTTAAAGGCTTCTTAGAATTACGACTCATGAGACTTACGTACGGTTTAGTATTTAATTGTAACTTATAATTACATTCTCTTATGCACCTGGCTTAAACTACCTAAAGCTTTCTTAATCATAGTTATATAAGAAGACATAGGAAATAGCTACGGATAGCGGGAAGCAAACCCCCGTCTTGAGTCAATACTGCCATCTATTGGTAAACATAAATATACCAGGTTACTACACAAATCATCATCACTTTTGACAACTTCAGAGACAGATCATAACTCGATGTAATGTTTAGTGCCTGTATTTCTACTGGCTACTTACTGTAGCCTATCAGAGAGAACACAACAGCATGACAGTTCAGAGGCTCTGGACATCTCTGTCACGTAGAAGCCTTTTGTCTAAATGTAAACGTTTTTCTCCTGTGTGTGTACAGACAGTCAGTATGTGTATTTGTATTTGTATTTATTATGGATCCCCATTAGCTGCTGCCAAGGCGTAACATCGTAACAAACTCACAACACACTAAGTGTGTGCCCTCAGGCCCATACTCCACTACCACATATCTACAACACAAAATCGATGTGTACATGTGTGTATAGTGTATATGTTATCATGTGTGTGTATGCATGTGTCTGTGCCTATGTTTGTGTTACTTCGCAGTCCCTGCTGTTCTATAAGGTGTATTTTTACCTGCTTTTTAAATCTAGTTATACTGCTTGCATCAGTTACCTGATGTGGAATAGAGTTCCATGTAGTCATGGCTCTATGTAGTACTATGCGCCTCCCATAGTCTGTTCTGGAATTGGGGACTGTGAAGAGACCTCTGGTGGTATGTCTTGTGGGGTATGCATGGGTGTCTGAAGAGACCTCTGGTGGCATGTCTTGTGGGGTATGCATGGGTGTCTGAAGAGACCTCTGGTGGCATGTCTTGTGGGGTATGCATGGGTGTCTGAGCTGTGTGCTAGTCGTTTAAACAGACAGCTCTGTGCTTTAAACAAGTCAATACCTCTCACAAATACAAGTAGTGATGAAGTTAATCTCTCCTCTACTTTGAGCCAGGAGAGATTGACATGCATATTATTAATGTTTGCTCTCTGTGTACATCCAAGGGCAAACCGTGCTGCCCTGTTCTGAGCCAATTGCAATTTTCCTAAGTCCCTCTTTGTGCAACCTGACCACAAGACTGAACAGTAGTCCAGGTGCGACAAAACCAGGGCCTGTAGGATCTGCCTTGTTGATAGTGCTGTTAAGAAGGTAGAGCAATGCTTTATTATGGACAGACTTCTCCCCATCTTAGCTACTGTTGCATCAACATGTTTTGACCATGACAGTTTACAATCCAGGTTTACTCCAAGCAGTTTAGTCAATTTACACTTGCTCTATTTACACATTACTTATTACAATATTTATTTGAGGTTTAGGGTTTAGTGAATGATTTGTCCAAAATACAATGCTTTTAGTTTTTGAAATACTTAGGTCTAACTTATTCCTTGCAACCCATTCTGAAACGAACTACAGCTCTTTGTAAAGTGTTGCAGTCATTTCACTCGCTGTAGTAGCTGACGTGTATAGTGCTAAGTCATCCGCATACATTTGAAGTCGGAAGTTTACATACACTTAATTTGGAGTCAATAAAACTCGTTTTTCAACCACTCCACAAATTTCATGTTAATTTGAACAAACTATAGTTTTGGCAAGTCGGTTAGGACAGCTACAGTTGAAGTCGGAAGTTTACATACACCTTAGCCAAATACATTTAAACTCAGTTTTTCCAAATTCCTGACATTAAATGCCAGTAAAAATCCCCTGTCTTAGGTCAGTTAGGAATACCACTTCATTTTAAGAATGTGAAATGTCAGAATAATAGTAGAGAGAATGTTTCAGCTTTTATTTCTTTCATCACATTCCCAGTGGGTCATACGTTTACATACACTCAATTTGTATTTGGTAGCATTGCCTTTAAATTGTTTAACTTGGGTCTAACATTTTGGGTAGCCTTCCACAAGCTTCCCACAATAAGTTGGGTGAATTTTGGCCCATTCCTCCTGACAGAGCTGGTGTAACTGAGTCAGGTTTGTAGGCCTCCTTGCTTGCACACGCTTTTTTAGTTCTGCTCACAAATGTTCTATAGGATTGATGTCAGGGCTTTGTGACGGCCACTCCAGTACCTTGACTTTGTTGTCCTTAAGCCATTTTGAAGCAACTTTGGAAGTATGCTTGGGGTCATTGTCCATTTGGAAGACCCATTTGCGACCAAGCTTTAACTTCCTGAATGATGTCTTGAGATGTTGCTTCAATATATCCACATAATTTTCCATTCTCATGATGCCATCTATTTTGTCAAGTGCACCAGTCCCTCCTGCAGCAAAGCACCCTCACAACATGATGCTGCCACCCCTGTGCTTCACGGTTGGGACGGTGGTACAGGACTCGTTTTACTGTGGATATAGATACTTTTGTACCTGTTTCCTCCAGCATCTTCACAAGGTCCTTTTCTGTTGTTCTGGGATTGATTTGCACTTTTCGCACCAAAGTATGTTCATCTCTAGGAGACAGAACGCGTCTCCTTCCTGAGCGGTATGACGTCTGTGTGGTCCCATGGTGTTTATACTTGCGTACTATTGTTTGTACAGATGAACGTGGTACCTTCAGGCGTTTGGAAATTGCTTCCAACAAGACTTGTGGTGGTCTACAATTTTTTTCTGAGGTCTTGGCTGATTTATTTTGATTTTCCCATGATGTCAAGCAAAGAGGCACTGAGTTTGAAGGTAGGCCTTGAAATACATCCACAGGTACACCTCCAATTGATTCAAATTATGTCAATTAGCCTATCAGAAGCTTCTAAAGCCATGACATAATTTTCTGCAATTTTCTAAGCTGTTTAAAGGCACAGTCAACTTAGTGTATGTAAACTTCTGACCCACTGGGAATGTGATGAAATAAATAAAATATGAAATAAATCATTCTCTCTACTATTATTCTGACATTTCACATTCTTAAAATAACGTGGTGATCCTAACTGACCTAAGACAGGGAATTTCTACTAGGATTAAATGTCAGGAATTATGAAAAACTGAGTTTAAATGTATTTGGCTAAGGTGTATATAAACTTCCGACTTCAACTGTACATAGACACACTGGCTTTACACACTGTCGTTAGTAAAGATTGAAAAAAGAAAGGGGCCTAGACAGCTGCCCTGAGGAATTCCTGAGGAACTCAGGAGAGTGTGTGTTTGTTTATAATGCACCTTGCCACATCTTGGGAGTTGTTGGTCCTTGCAGCTTCCAAAAATGCATCGCCTGGAGGGAAAAACACATCCTTTTAGTATCTTTAGCAGGTAGAGCGCACATGTACATGCACACACACACACACCTTTAGTATCAGTCTTTCTTGAGGCAAAAAGCCATGGCTGCAGCGGACAGCAGATGCCAGTCCATAGGGGTGGCTGCCTCTCACTCTCTCCCTCGGTCCTTCTGCCACTCTGCCCCCAGTACTGGTTGTTGGTGCGCCCCCTGGAAGCCAGAGAAGCCCAGGAACTCCTGCGACCATGGAGGTCAGATAGCCACCTGGGGACCATGTAGTAGTACTCACACTCTGGGCTTTAGCTTCCTTGCTCAAAATTTCTCTACGGGAGACACGGGAGGTGGAAACAATGGGGTTCCGGTTGGTGTCCGCTTTCTCGAGGATGGTGTGTTTCCTCACGTTGTCCTTGGTGCCTGTCTGGAACACACGACACGGGGAAAGGCTACTCGACCTTCCTATCCGCGGCGGAACCGATGACAATATGGCGGGAAAACACGTGAACCGTGAAACGTTGAGCCTGATATTAGTCCTTTAATTGAAGTTTACTGCTGCTATTCCTCCTACAGACCGTTATTTACCCTGTGATGGTTGACTGCAGCGACAGGACAAAAACAACAGCAGCATGGATGTCAATGGAACATGAACTGCATCATGGGAATAGTAGTTTCTTCCTACAGAAACTAACTGGCTCCGCTTCCTGGTATCACAGAAGGCTACTCCAGCACATCTTATGAAGGTTAACTCAGGATTTATTCATAGTCTTAAAATGTTCCACACACAAGTTCATCTAAATCAACTTCCACATGAAAAAAATGTATGTTTATTCTACTTTATAGCAAACAAAACAACTTTCTCCTTGGCTATGATTCACCACCAGATGGCGTCCAGATTCTGTGGCATTGAGGAGGCTGGATAACATAACCAACAGGAGTTGTGTTGCAGCAGTCAGCAGTCACTACACACCACTCACTAGGCCTAATACATGCACCGTCCAATAGTCTACAGAGGCTGGTTCTGGTCACCAGTTCGACACAGTGTGGGAGCTTAGGAAATGTACCATGTACATTCAATAGGAAAACAACATGTTTGCTATTCTGTACTGTAGGCAAGGAGGAAAAGTGGAGACATCTATAACCTAGAGTCAACATTTTGATCACATTTGATCATATATCACATTCAAATGTAACTTTACAGGCCGGCCTTTCATATTGGCTACATATCACAAGACCCTGTAAAATATATTTTCTTTGCTTTTGGTATTTTGCAGAATAGCTACTCTATAAACCTACTTGACCACATGACCACACTTTACAGTAAAAAAAAGAAAGTATTGCTGTGAAACCAAAATTCCAAAGAAGTTGCTGTTTGTAGTAACAACATACAATTTTAATGTAAGGGCGGCCCTATAGCCTAATCCTTAAAGGAGAAATCATAAGCAGAATGTAACATTAATTTGCTGGTCCCTTGAGAAAGTATTGACAAAGACTATGGGGCTGTTCTGGCCAATGTTTGAAAAAAGAAGAATCATTTTAACATATATAGTTTGCTCTGTGTGCTTGCGTCCGGATAAATACCTGAGTGAGTCACTACCAGGTGTGGATGAGAGAACATGGCATTTCCAAGAGAGGGAAATGTTTTTCCTTTTCAGAGTTTAAAAAGTTTAGAGATTTTCTCCACCTGAGCAGACAAAGCACCGGTGGCATTCATCCAAACCCAGAGCCCCCACAGCATTCATCCAAACCCAGAGCCTCCACAGCATTCATCCAAACCCAGAGCCCCCACAGCATTCATCCAAACCCAGAGCCCCCACAGCAATCATCCAAACCCAGAGCCCCCACAGCAATAGCTCAAAGCCAAGAGGAAACGTGTCACTATTACTTTATTGCGTCTCCACATTGAACTGTGTTTTGTTCCCAGACTAATAAATATACAGTCATTAAAACTGTAGCCTACCCAGGCCTGATATATCAGATACCAGAATAAGGGACTTCTTCAGGCATACAGTATTAGAGACAGGTGGGGTATCATCCAAATATATTTAATATTTATTTCTTGTCAGGGATTGACATTAAAGTCTTAAAGGCACTTGCCCATCCGGCAAGTCAGGACTATTTTTGGGTTGCCCGGAGAGTATGATCACTTGCCTGCAAATCTAAATGAGCTATTTACATGCAGAAGTGTCACATATTGCCTGCCTTTCACCTACACTTTTAGAATAAAAGGTGCCATCCTTTTGGTATTTTTTTAGGATCCCTATTAGCTGTTGCTACTCTTCATGGGGTCCACACAAAACATGACATAATACAGAACATTAATAGACAAGAACAATTCAAGGACAGAACTACAAAAATATATATATTTTTACAAAAGGCACACGTAGACTACATATCAATACATCCACACAAACTATCCAGGTCAAACAGAGGTGTTGTGCCGTGAGGTGTTGCTTTATCTGTTTTTTGAAACCAGGTTCACTTGAGCAACATGAGATGGAATGGAGTTCCATGCAATTGTCACGATCGGTATGAGAGACGAACCAAGGCGCAGCGTGATTAAAGTTCCATCATCTTTTAATAAAGTGAAACTTCAAAACAATAAACAAACAACGAAACGTGACATCAGTGGTGCTACAAGCACATACACAAAACAATATCCCACAAAGCAGGTGGGAGAAAGGGCTTCCTAAATATGATCCCCAAGTAGAGGCAACGGTTACCAGCTGCCTCTAATTGGGAACCATACAACCCAGCCACATAGAAAATCAATGACTAGAACACCCCCCCTAGTCACGCTCTGACCTAAACTCATTATTGCTGTCAGGGCGTGACAGCAATAATGGCTCTATATAATACTGTACACTTTCTTGAATTTGTTCTGGATTTGGGGACTGTATAAAGACCCCTGGTGGGGTAAGTGTGTGTGTCAGAGCTGTGTGTAAGTTGACTATGCAAACAATTTGGTATTTTCAACAAATTAATGTTTCTTATAAAAAGAAGAAGTGATGCAGTCAGTCTCTCCTCAACTCTTAGCCAAGAGCGACTTGCATATTATTTATATCAGCCCTCTAATTACAATGAAGAGCAAGACGTGCTTCTCTGTTCTGGGCCAGCTGCAGCTTAACTAGGTCCTTTCTAAATCAAATCAAATATTTGATTGTGCAAGTGTGTCTTGCCTACAGTCAAGCGTGGTGGGAGTGTCATGGTCTGTGGCTGCATGAGTGCTGCCGGCACTGGGGAGCTACAGTTCATTGAGGGAACCATGAATGCCAACATGTACTGTGACATACTGAAGCAGAGCATGATCCCCTCCCTTCAGAGACTGGGCCGCAGGGCAGTATTCCAACATGATAACGACCCCAAACACACCTCCAAGACGACCACTGCCTTGCTAAAGAAGCTGAGGGTAAAGGTGATGGACTGGCCAAGCATGTCTCCAGACCTAAACCCTATTGAGCATCTGTGGGGCATCCTCAAACGGAAGGTGGAGGAGTGCAAGGTCTCTAACATCCACCAGCTCCGTGATATCGTCATGGAGGAGTGGAAGAGGACTCCAGTGGCAACCTGTGAAGCTCTGGTGAACTCCATGCCCAAGAGGGTTAAGGAAGTGCTGGAAAATGATGCTGGCCACACAAAATATTGACACTTTGGGCCCAATTTGGACATTTTCACTTAGGGGTGTACTCACTTTTGTTGCCAGCGGTTTAGACATTAATGGCTGTGTGTTGAGTTATTTTGAGGGGACAGCAAATTTACACTGTTATACAAGCTGTACACTCACTACTTTACATTGTAGCAAAGTGTCATTTCTTCAGTGTTGTCACATGAAAAGATATACTCAAATATATACAAAAATGTGAGGGGTGTACTCACTTTTGTGATATACTGTATATATCTATTCTGCCTTGATTGTCCCTCATTGTTATCATGGATTAATGGATTCACGCACAGAACTGATGTCCTCTCTCAATGACTTCCAGATTGTTGTCATCTTGCCGTTCTCCTGTATAAACTCATTGAGCTGACCCTGGGTGAACTGCAAACTGTTCTTCAGGTCCTGGACCTCTCTGTTCTCCTGTTTCAACTCATTGAGCTGACCCTGGGAGAACTGCAAACTGTTCTTCAGGTCCTGGACCTCTCTGTTCTCCTGTTTCAACTCATTGAGCTGACCCTGGGAGAACTGCAAACTGTTCTTCAGGTCCTGGACCTCTCTGTTCTCCTGTTTCAACTCATTGAGCTGACCCTGGGAGAACTGCAAACTGTTCTTCAGGTCCTGGACCTCTCTGTTCTCCTGTTTCAACTCATTGAGCTGACCCTGGGAGAACTGCAAACTGTTCTTCAGGTCCTGGACCTCTCTGTTCTCCTGTTTCAACTCATTGAGCTGACCCTGGGAGAACTGCAAACTGTTCTTCAGGTCCTGGACCTCTCTGTTCTCCTGTTTCAACTCATTGAGCTGACCCTGGGAGAACTGCAAACTGTTCTTCAGGTCCTGGACCTCTCTGTTCTCCTGTTTCAACTCATTGAGCTGACCCTGGGTGAACTGCAAACTGTTCTTCAGGTCCTGGACCTCTCTGTTCTCCTGTTTCAACTCATTGAGCTGACCCTGGGTGAACTGCAAACTGTTCTTCAGGTCCTGGACCTCTCTGTTCTCCTGTTTCAACTCATTGAGCTGACCCTGGGTGAACTGCAAACTGTTCTTCAGGTCCTGGACCTCTCTGTTCTCCTGTTTCAACTCATTGAGCTTACCCAGGGAGAACTGCAAACTGTTCTTCAGGTCCTGGACCTCTCTGTTCTCCTGTTTCAACTCATTGAGCTGACCCTGGGTGATCCGCAAACTGTTCTTCAGGTCTTGGACCTCTCTGTTCTCCTGTTTCAACTCATTGAGCTGACCCTGGGTGAACTGCAAACTGTTCTTCAGGTCCTGGACCTCTCTGTTCTCCTGTTTCAACTCATTGAGCTGACCCTGGGTGAACTGCAAACTGTTCTTCAGGTCCTGGACCTCTCTGTTCACCTGTTTCAACTCATTGAGCTGACCCTGGGTGAACTGCAAACTGTTCTTCAGGTCCTGGACCTCTCTGTTCTCCTGTTTCAACTCATTGAGCTGACCCTGGGAGAACTGCAAACTGTTCTTCAGGTCCTGGACCTCTCTGTTCTCCTGTTTCAACTCATTGAGCTGACCCTGGGAGAACTGCAAACTGTTCTTCAGGTCCTGGACCTCTCTGTTCTCCTGTTTCAACTCATTGAGCTGACCCTGGGAGAACTGCAAACTGTTCTTCAGGTCCTGGACCTCTCTGTTCTCCTGTTTCAACTCATTGAGCTGACCCTGGGTGAACTGCAAACTGTTCTTCAGGTCCTGGACCTCTCTGTTCTCCTGTTTCAACTCATTGAGCTGACCCTGGGTGAACTGCAAACTGTTCTTCAGGTCCTGGACCTCTCTGTTCTCCTGTTTCAACTCATTGAGCTGACCCTGGGTGAACTGCAAACTGTTCTTCAGGTCCTGGACCTCTCTGTTCACCTGTTTCAACTCATTGAGCTGACCCTGGGTGAACTGCAAACTGTTCTTCAGGTCCTGGACCTCTCTGTTCTCCTGTTTCAACTCATTGAGCTGACCCTGGGTGAACTGCAAACTGTTCTTCAGGTCCTGGACCTCTCTGGTCAGGTCATCCATTTTTTTATTAGTTGAATCCACCAGTTTTTGGACAAAACACTTGAAGCTATTTTCTTGTTGTTGTAACAACTGCTTGTAGAACTATTTTTGTTTGTGTAAAAGATCCTTCGCGTGTGATAGACACCACTGTCCTCAACGGTACTCCCCCCGGCATTGGTCTTTGTCATGGTAGCTAGCAACGTAGGTTACGCTGTTACTCCTCACAGTTCCAGACAGGGCAGATCACAGGGAAGATTGAAAAGAACAAACAGCAGGGATCTAGAGAGCCAAAAACCCGGGACAATCTGCAGTTCCAGCCACAATGGCTAACCTTGTCGCAGGCTGTGTTCAAGTCCTCAAGAAACCCTGCTAGCTTGATAGCCTACGCCAAATAACTCCTCAGACCCGGCCTTGGTCGTCAGGATCACTGGACAGAGATTAGCAGTCCCAGCAACTGATGCCAAATGCATCGCAGGATCCAAACTAAAAAGTCTGCTAGCTACTAAGCAACTTTCTAATACACCTTTTTTTTTAAATACAAAAATCCAAAACAACAAACCCGAGGTTTCCCTCGTTCTGCGTTCAACAGGAAGTGACGAGTAGCGTGCAGTGTGTGTTCACAAGCGGGATACTTTCCCCCTGTCTCTCAATACAAAGTAGCTTAATTACAGAGTACCAGGCTGTATACCTCCCAGTCACAACACTCCAGTGTACATATAGTTGAAGTCAGAAGTTTACATACACCTTAGCCAAATACATTTAAACTCAGTTTCACAATTCCTGACATTTATCCTAGTAAAAATTCCCTGTCTTTGGTCAGTTAGGATTACCACTTCATTTTATGAATGTGAAATGTCAGAATAATAGTAGAGAGAATGATTTATGTCAGCTTTTATTTCTTTCATCACATTCCCAGTGGGTCAGAAGTTTACATACACTCAATTAGTATTTGGTAGCATTGCCTTTAAATTGTTTAACTTGGGTCAAACGTTTCGGGTAGCCCTCCACAAGCTTCCCACAATAAGTTGGGTGAATTTTGGCCCATTCCTCCTGACAGAGCTGGTGTAACTGAGTCAGGTTTGTAGGCCTCCTTGCTCGCACATGCTTTTTCAGTTCTGCCCACAAATTTTCTACAGGATTGAGGTCAGGGCTTTGTGATGGCCACTCCAATACCGTGACTTTGTTGTCCTTAAGCCATTTTGCCACAACTGTGGAAGTATGCTTGGGGTCATTGTCCATTTGGAAGACCCATTTGCGACCAAGCTTTAACTTCCTGACTGATGTCTTGAGATGTTGCTTCAATATAGCCACATAATTTTCCATCCTCATGATGCCATCCAATACTGTGGATATAGATACTTTTGTACCTGTTTCCTCCAGCATCTTCACAAGGTCCTTTGCTGTTGTTCTAGGATTGATTTGCACTTTTTGCACCAAAGTACGTTCATCTCTAGGGGACAGAACGCGTCTCCTTCCTGAGCGGTATGACGGCTGCGTGGTCCCATGGTGTTTAAACTTGCGTACTATTGTTTGTACAGATGAACGTGGTACCTTCAGGCGTTTGGAAATTGCTCCCAAGGATGAACCAGACTTATGGAGGTCTACAATTTTTTTGGCTGATTTCTTTTGATTTTCCCATGATGTCAAACAAAGAGGCACAAGAGTTTGATGGTAGGCCTTGAAATACATCCACAGGTACACCTCCAATTGACTCAAATTATGTCAATTAGCCTATCAGAAGCTTCTAAAGCCATGACATCATTTTCTGCAATTTTCCAAGCTGTTTAAAGGCACAGTCAACTTAGTGTATGTAAACTTCTGACCCACTGGAATTGTGATACAGTCAATTATAAGTGAAATAATCTGTCTGCAAACAATTGTTGGAAAAATTACTTGTGTCATGCACAAAGACGATGTCCTAACCGACTTGCCAAAACTATATTTTGTTAAAAATAAATTTGTGGAGTGGTTGAAAAATGAGTTTTATTGACTCCAACCTAAGTGTATGTGAACTTCCGACTTCAACTGTACATAAAGTCCTAGTCAAGCAGAAGGATTTCGTTATGATGAGTGATGGAAAAGGAAGGGAAGGGAGAGAGTGAGAAGCAGAGAGTTGAGTCTTATCAGTCCCTCTCTCTGTGAGTGTTCTTCTCTCTGCTATCATTTCATCTTTGTATGTGAGGTGTTCAGAGGGTTGTACATGGAATCGAAAAGAGTTCTACCTGGAACCAAGAAGGGTTCTACGTGGAACCAAAAAGTGTTATCCTATGGGGACAGCCGAAGAACCATTTTAGAATTCTTGTTTCACTTAAACAATGGGGAGGAACCAGAAAGATCAGTTTGAGGACTACTGGAATTCTTTGCAGCTCAGCAGATTCCACTTGCACGACTGATCAGTTCCCTTACCACAGTCAAATGTATACTGAACAAAAATATAAACGCAACACGCAACAATTTCAAAGAGTTTACTGAGTTACAGTTCATATAAGTAAATCAGTAAATTGAAATAAATTCATTAGGCCCTAATCTAGGGATTTCACATGACTGGGTATACAGATATGCATTTGTTGGTCACAGATACCTTGAAAAAATGTAGGGGTGTGGATCAGAAAACCAGTCAGTATCTGGTGTGACCACCATTTGCCTCAATCAGCGCAACACATCTCCTTCACGTAGAGTTGATCAGGCTGTTGATTGTGGCCTGTGGAATGTTGTCCCACTCCTCTTCAATGGCTGTGCGAAGTTACTGGATATTGGTGGGAACTGGAACACGCTGTCGTACATGTCAATCCAGAGCATCCCAAACATGCTCAATGGTTGACATGTCTGGTGAGTATGCAGCCTATTGAAGAAGTTGAACATTTTCAGCCTCCTGGAATTGTGTACAGATCCTTGCGACATGGGGCCATGCATTATCATGCTGAAACATGAAGTGATAGGGGCGGATGAATGGCATGACAATGGGCCTCAGAATCTTGTCACAGCATCTCTGTGCATTCAAATTGCTATTGATAAAATACAATTGTGTTCGTTGTCCGTAGTTTATGCCTGTCCATAACCCCACCGCCACTATGGGCCCCACAGCCTCTGCCATCTGCCCGGTACAGTTGAAACCAGGATTCACTTCTCCAGCGTGCCAGTGGCCAACGAAGGTGAGCATTTGCCCACTGAAGTCGGTTACGACGCCAAACTTCAGTCCTTGCAGAGCAAGGGGAACCACTACTTCTAGGTTTCAGAGCAAGTGACGTAACCGACTGAAAGGCTGCTAGCGCGCACCACCGCTAACTAGCTAGCCATTTCACATCCGTTACACCAGTGGCCAACGAAGGTGAGCATTTGCCCACTGAAGTCGGTTACGACGCCAAACTTCAGTCAGGTCAAGACCCTGGTGAGCACGACGAGCACGCAGATGACCTTCCCTGAGATGGTTTCTGACAGTTTCATCAGCTGTCCGACGGGTGGCAGGTCTTAGATGATCACGCAAGTGAAGAAGCCTGATGTAGAGGTCCTGGGCTGGCGTGGTTACACATGGTCGGCAGTTGGTCTCTCAATATTCTAATCTCTCAAAGTGCATCTCAAAGTGCACGCATTTAGCTGTTGAAATTCATTTTTAGCCAGGGGAGAATGTCCCCAGACCACCTACTGGCTTTGGGCTAAGCCTCCAATTGTCTTCAAATCCTAGAAACGTCCCTTCCTAAAGGCATTTTCCCAAAGCCATCTCCCGCAGTAATGGTTCTGTTGTTGAAATAGACAGACAAATAGTGAGGAAATAAACAACAACAGGGAAAAGGATGGAGGAAGGGAGGAGAGCACACGCCAGTTTATAGGACCAGGCGCGCAGCTGATTGCTGGTCCCTGATAGAAGGATGTGTGTGCACGTAGCCGAGTGGGCGGTTTCACTTCGATTGTCAATCTTTTATCGCTTCTCTGTGTGTCACCAACGCTTTCCTCTCTTCTCCACACTGCACCATCAACCTCTAACGACGTCGAGGGACCATAGGGGGTCACACAGCGACGCAGGGGAACTGAAATGTAAACGGTCAACGATTGATCATAGCCCTTGGACTTGTCAGCCTTTCATTTCCAGCCGAGTCGCCGTGAGACAGCAGAAACATATGGCTCCCTGAAATAGCTGCTGCGGACCATATTGAACTGCAATTGATTCACGCCAGAGGGTCAATAGTGTTATAAGATAAAAGCCGGAAAGCTTCCACTCGTGACTATAGTTTCTATGAAATATATGTTATTTTTATACCGGTGTTTTTGTGCTTTCGTTTTTGTACGCTTTCGGTGATCCCGCGCAGCTCCCCTTTCTAACACCCATCATAACAAGACTCGGTTTAGCGGGTTGCTTGCTCGGCGATAAATTAAATTAGATGAATAATTCACTCCGAGGATAGAGGAGTGCGTCGTTTAGCCCAGTCACTCTTCACTGGCGCCCGTTCGTCCCAGTTTGCCTCGGGATTGGGTCTCTTCGCCACCGGGAGTTCCCCTACCTCGGCTCGGTCTCGTCGTTGTTCTTCCCGGTGACCTACAGAAGAGCGAGTTCGCGCTCCTCGCTAACAGATCATGTCAGCGGAATCGGTGTTGATCCCGGACGACCGGGCATTCAGCAACTTCAAGGAGGAGTGCGGGAGCGAGGAGGGCTGGAGTCTGACCTACAACAAGACGGGCATGACCGTGTGGACCCAGACTATTGGAGGAGACGAGGAGAAGTCACTCCACAAGATTAAGGTGAGAACAGGGTAGGCCGGTAAACAGCTGAATATAATGTGTGTAAAGCAGAGGGCACCATACGGGCTACCTCGGTCACACAGTCCCATAGTAGGAAGTATAAAATTGCCTAAATTCAAACCCTTACGTAATATTACTCAAAGGAGGGCAAGGAAGTGTTATTTACAGGAAGAAAGCACAGAATTAGATCAGGGCCTGGGTCAGGTGTGTGTATCCGGGTTTGTGGCAGGATAGCCGGCAAACAGGTGTTCACATAGAGTTGTTTGATGAAGGGAGGAGGGGAAGAGAGAAACAGAAGGTCAAACAGGATGTGTGTGGACTGTATACGTGTTTAATCATCTCTGACATCACACTGTAGGAGCAGGCTACTGTGAACTCAAACAGGTGTGTGTGTGTGTGTGTGTGTGTGTGTGTGTGTGTGTGTGTGTGTGTGTGTGTGTGTGTGTGTGTGTGTGTGTGTGTGTGTGTGTGTGTGTGTGTGTGTGATGTAAGACGCTGCAGGTAGTCTGTTCTGCTACCTGTGAGGGTGGGCTACTGAATGGCAGTTACCTTAACTGACACACACATTTTTGACAAGATATGACGGTCAGAGAAGGGATCCTATGATGGGTCTGGTAGGTAGGCAGTAAACCTGTTATATTAGCTGTCATCTATCTGTCCCTGAAGTGTCCGTTGGCCTGATTTGCGTAATGCCACGGAGTGTTTAATGTGTGCTTAAGGAGAGGCCTTGTCTCTCTCTGCACTCATGCCTGTAGGGGATTGTGTGTGTGTGTGTGTGTGTTGCTCAGTTTGTATGCAGAGGTAATCTCTCTGTGTATTCATACAGGACAGGTGGACCTTCTCATAATAGCTCCACAAACACAGAGACCGAGAGGGAGGACAGCAGTCTGCTTACCACACATAGCAGGATACACACACTGATTGGGAGTATCCCTCAAACCGTTACATCCTTGTGTGTCTCTCTCTAAACTCGTATGTAAATGTATGTGTTGTCTCTCTAAACTCGTATGTAAATGTATGTGTTGTGTCTCTCTCTAAACTCTTATGTAAATGTATGTGTTGTGTGTCTCAATTAGAGGTCGACCGATTTATGATTTTTCAACGCCGATACCGATTATTGGAGGACCAAAAAAAGCCGATACCGATTAATCGGCCGATTTTTATTTATTTATTTGTAATAATGACAATTACAACAATACTGAATGAACACTTATTTTAACTTAATATAATACATCAATAAAATCAATTAAGCCTCAAATAAATAATGAAACATGTTCAATTTGGTTTAAATAATGCAAAAACAAAGTGTTGGAGAAGAAAGTAAAAGTGCAATATGTGCCATGTAAGAAAGCTAATGTTTAAGTTCCTTGCTCAGAACATGAGAACATATGAAAGCTGGTGGTTCCTTTTAACATGAGTCTTCAATATTCCCAGGTAAGAAGTTTTAGGTTGTAGTTATTATAGGAATTATAGGACTATTTCTCTCTATTGGATTTGTATTTCATATACCTTTGACTATTGGATGTTCTTATAGGCACTTTAGTATTGCCAGTGTAACAGTATAGCTTCCATCCCTCTCCTCGCCGCTACCTGGGCTCGAACCAGGAACACATCGACAACAGCCACCCTCGAAGCAGCGTTACCCATGCAGAGCAAGGGGAACAACTACTCCAAGTCTCAGAGCGAGTGACGTTTGAAACGCTATTAGCACGCACCCCGCTAACTAGCTAGCCATTTCACATCGGTTACACCAGCCTAATCTCGGAAGTTGATAGGCTTGAATTCATAAACAGCAGAGCTGCTGGCAAAATGCACGAAAGTGCTGTTTGAATGAATGCTTGCTGCTGGTGCCCACCATCGCTCAGTCAGACTGCTCTATCAAATCATAGACTTAATTATAACATAATAACACACAGAAATACGAGCCTTAGGTCATTAATAAGGTAGAATCTGGAAACTATCATCTCGAAAACAAAACATTTATTCTTTCAGTGAAATACCGAACCGTTCCGTGTTTTATCTAACGGGTGGCATCCATCAGTCTAAATATTCCTGTTACATTGCACAACCTTCAATGTTATGTCATAATTACGTAAAATTCTGGAAAATTAGTTCGCAATGAGCCAGGCGGCCCAAACTGTTGCCTATACCCTGACTCTGCGTGCAATGAACGCAAGAGAAGTGACACAATTTCACCTGGATAATATTGCCTGCTAACCTGGATTTCTTTTAGCTAAATATGCAGGTTTAAAAATATATACTTCTGTGTATTGACTTTAAGAAAGGCATTGATGTTTATGGTTAGGTACACGTTGGATCAACGACAGTCCTTTTTCGCGAATGCGCACCGCATCAATTATATGCAACGCAGGACACGCTAGATAAACTAGTAATATCATCAACCATGTGTAGTTATAACTAGTGATTTATGATTGATTGTTTTTTATAAGATTTTTTTTATGCTAGCTAGCAACTTACATTGGCTTCTTACTGCATTCGCGTAACAGGCAGGCTCCTCGTGAGGCAGGTGGTTAGAGCGTTGGACTAGTTAACCGTAAGGTTGCAAGATTGAATCCCTGAGCTGACAAGGTAAAGATCTGTCGTTCTGCCCCTGAACAAGGCAGTTAACCCACCGTTCCTAGGCCGTCATTGAAAATAAGAATGTGTTCTTAACTGACTTGCCTAGTTAAATAAAGGTGTAAAAAAAAAAAAAAGATCTGCAAAATCGGTGTCCAAAATTACCGATTTCTGATTGTTATGAAAACATTAAATCGGCCCTAATTAATCGGCCGACCTCTAGTCTCAATATGGTTGTGTGTGTCCGTGCCCGGGAGGGAGAGAGAGGGAGAGAGAGAAGAATAATTATCATCAACATCTCTATTAAACTCCCATCATCATTATACTGACACACAAAGGCAGGCTGCGCTATGCTTCTGCATGTACAGTGCATTCGGTAAGTATTCAGACCCCTTGACTTTGTTTTTTTTCTTCCACTAACCAATCTGCACACAATACCCCATAATGACATCACAATACCCCATAATAACAAAGCAAAAACATGTAAAAAAAAAATATGTTTTTGCAAAGGTATATAAAAAAATACAAATGTCACATTTACATACAGTAAGTATTCAGTACTTTGTTGAAGCACCTTTGGCAGTGATTACAGCCTCGAGTCTTCTTGGGTATGACGCTACAAGCTTGGCACACCTGTATTTGGGGAGTTTTTCCATTCTTCTCTGCAGATCCTCTCAAGCTATGTCAGGTTGGATGGGGAGTGTCGCTGCACAGCTATTTTCAGGTCTCTCCAGAGATGTTCATTCGGGTTCAAGTCCGGGCTCTGGCTGGGTCACTCAAGGACATTCAGAGACTTGTCCCGAAGCCACTCCTGCGTTGTCTTGGCTGTGTGCTTAGGTTTGTTGTCCTGTTGGAAGGTGAACCTTCACCCCAGTCTGAGGTCCTGAGCGCTCTGGAGCAGGTTTTCATCAAGGATCTCTCTCTACTTTGCTCCGTTCATCTTCCCCTCAATCCTGACTAGTCTCCCAGTCCCTGCCGCTGAAAAACATCCCCACAGCATGATGCTGCCACCACCATGCTTCACCGAATGGATGGTGCCAGGTTTTCTCCAGACGTGACGCTTGGCATTCAGGCAAAAATAGTTCAATCTTGGTTTCATCAGAGCAGAGACTCTTGTTTCTCATGGTCTGCGAGTCCTCTAGGTGCCTTTTGGCAAACTCCAAGTGGGCTTTCATGTGCTTTTTACTGAGGAGTGGAGCTCTGTCAGAGTGACCATTGGGTTCTTGGTCACCTCCCTGACCAAGGCCCTTCTCCCCCGATTACTCAGTTTAGCCGGGCGGCCAGCTCTAGGAAGAGTCTTACTGGTTCCAAACTTATTCCGTTTAAGAATGATGGAGGCCACTGTGTTCTTGGACCTTCAATGCTGCAGGCATTTTTTGGTACCCTTCCCCAGATCTGTGTGTCTACACAATCCTGTCTCAGAGCTCTACTGACAATTCCTTCCAACTCATGGCTTGGTTTCTGCTCTGACATGCACTGTCAACTGTGGGACCTTATTTTAATAAAGGTGTCTGCCTTTCCAATTCATGGTCAATTAATAAGGTATTTCTGTTTTTTATTTTAAATAAATTAGTAAAACTTCTTAAAACCTGTTTTCACTTTGTCGTTATGGGGTTTTGTGTGTAGATTGATGAGGAAATGTTTTTATTTAATCCATTTTAGAATAAGGCTGTAACGTAACAAAATGTGGTAAAAGTAATTGGTTCTGAATACTTTCTTAAATGTACTGTATGTGGCTGGTTTAACAAGCTGTCAGACTGACGGGTACTGTATGGACTGGTTTAACAAGCTGTCAGACTGTAGGGTACTGTATGTGGCTGGTTTAACAAGCTGTCAGACTGACGGGTACTGTATGGACTGGTTTAACAAGCTGTCAGACTGACGGGTACTGTATGTGGCTGGTTTAACAAGCTGTCAGACTGACGGGTACTGTATGGACTGGTTTAACAAGCTGTCAGACTGACGGGTACTGTATGTGGCTGGTTTAACAAGCTGTCAGACTGACGGGTACTGTTTGGACTGGTTTAACAAGCTGTCAGACTGACGGGTACTGTATGTGACTGGTTTAACAAGCTGTCAGACTGACGGGTACTGTTTGGACTGGTTTAACAAGCTGTCAGACTGACGGGTACTGTATGGACTGGTTTAACAAGCTGTCAGACTGACGGGTACTGTATGGACTGGTGTAACAAGCTGTCAGACTGACGGGTACTGTATGTGGCTGGTTTAACAAGCTGTCAGACTGACGGGTACTGTATGGACTGGTTTAACAAGCTGTCAGACTGACGGGTACTGTATGGACTGGTTTAACAAGCTGTCAGACTGACGGGTACTGTATGGACTGGTTTAACAAGCTGTCAGACTGACGGGTACTGTATGGACTGGTTTAACAAGCTGTCAGACTGACGGGTACTGTTTGGACTGGTTTAACAAGCTGTCAGACTGACGGGTACTGTTTGGACTGGTGTAACAAGCTGTCAGACTGACGGGTACTGTTTGGACTGGTTTAACAAGCTGTCAGACTGACGGGTACTGTATGGACTGGTTTAACAAGCTGTCAGACTGACGGGTACTGTTTGGACTGGTTTAACAAGCTGTCAGACTGACGGGTACTGTTTGGACTGGTTTAACAAGCTGTCAGACTGACGGGTACTGTTTGGACTGGTTTAACAAGCTGTCAGACTGACGGGTACTGTTTGGACTGGTTTAACAAGATGTCAGACTGACGGGTACTGTATGGACTGGTTTAACAAGCTGTCAGACTGACGGGTACTGTATGGACTGGTGTAACAAGCTGTCAGACTGACGGGTACTGTATGTGGCTGGTTTAACAAGCTGTCAGACTGACGGGTACTGTATGTGGCTGGTTTAACAAGCTGTCAGACTGACGGGTACTGTTTGGACTGGTTTAACAAGCTGTCAGACTGACGGGTACTGTTTGGACTGGTTTAACAAGCTGTCAGACTGACGGGTACTGTATGTGGCTGGTTTAACAAGCTGTCAGACTGACGGGTACTGTTTGGACTGGTGTAACAAGCTGTCAGACTGACGGGTACTGTTTGGACTGGTTTAACAAGCTGTCAGACTGACGGGTACTGTATGGACTGGTGTAACAAGCTGTCAGACTGACGGGTACTGTTTGGACTGGTTTAACAAGCTGTCAGACTGACGGGTACTGTATGGACTGGTGTAACAAGCTGTCAGACTGACGGATACTGTTTGGACTGGTTTAACAAGCTGTCAGACTGACGGGTACTGTTTGGACTGGTTTAACAAGCTGTCAGACTGACGGGTACTGTTTGGACTGGTTTAACAAGCTGTCAGACTGACGGGTACTGTTTGGACTGGTTTAACAAGCTTTCAGACTGACGGGTACTGTTTGGACTGGTGTAACAAGCTGTCAGACTGACGGGTACTGTATGGACTGGTTTAACAAGCTGTCAGACTGACGGGTACTGTTTGGACTGGTGTAACAAGCTGTCAGACTGACGGGTACTGTTTGGGCTGGTTTAACAAGCTGTCAGACTGACGGGTACTGTTTGGACTTTCTCCAGCCCACACACACCCTGAGGACTGAGGGGAAACCCTGCTCACTGATGGTATACAGATACACACTCATCCCCTCTCATACTTCTCTTCCACATTTGTCTACCCGTGTCCAGCAGAACATATGAGCTTTGACAGGCCTGAACACGGGAGTCACCACGGGCGGCAGTCCCGACGCATGGTCCTAGGGCCCAGGTCCTCCGAGAGAAAGAAAGAGAGAAGGAGAAAATTAGAGAGAGCCAAGATTTTCAAAATTTCCATAAATGACAAGCATGGTCAAATAATAATCAGGAATAAATCTGTTGGCTTTTCATAGCCGATCATTAAGAGTTGAAAACAGCAGGTCTGGGACAGGTAGGGGTTCCATAACCGCAGGCAGAACAGTTGAATCTGGAATAGCAGCAAGGCCAGGCGGACTGGGGACAGCAAGGAGTCACCACGGCCGGTAGTCCCGACGTATGGTCCTAGGGCTCAGGTCCTCCGAGAGAAAGAAAGAGAGAAGGAGAAAATTAGAGAGAGCCAAGATTTTCAAAATGTTCATAAATGACAAGCATGGTCAAATAATAATCAGGAATAAATCTCAGTTGGCTTTTCATAGCCGATCATTAAGAGTTGAAAACAGCAGGTCTGGGACAGGTAGGGGTTCCGTAACCACAGGCAGAACAGTTGAAACTGGAATAGCAGCAAGGCCAGGCGGACTGGGGACAGCAAGGTGTCATCATGCCCGGTAGTCCTGACGTATGGTCCTAGGGCTCAGGTTCACAGAGAGAAAGAGAGAACGAGAGAATTAGAGAGAGCATACTTAAATTCACACAGGACACTGGATAAGACAGGAGAAGTACTCCAGGTAACCAACTGACCCTAGCCCCCCGACACAAACTACTGCAGCATAAATACTGGAGGCTGAGACAGGAGCGGTCAGGAGACACTGTGGCCCCATCCGAAGAAACCCCCGGACAGGGCCAAATAGGAAGGATATAACCCCACCCACTTTGCCAAAGCACAGCCCCCGCACCACTAGAGGGAAATCCTCAACCACCAACTTACAATCCTGAGACAAGGCCGAGTATAGCCCACAAAGGTCTCCACCACAGCACAAACCAAGGGGGGACAATTCTAGGGACAATTAGGAGGCCTGCGTCTTGTGACCGTAGCGTACGTATTGGTATGTACGGCAGGACCAACTCGGAAAGATAGGTAGGAGCAAGCCCATGTAACGCTTTATAGGTTAACAGTAAAACCTTGAAATCAGCCCTTGCCTTAACAGGAAGCCAGTGTAGGGAAGCTAGCACTGGAGTAATATGATCAAATTTCTTGGTTCTAGTCAGGATTCTAGCAGCCGTATTTAGCACTAACTGAAGTTTATTTAGTGCTTTATCCGGGTAGCCGGAAAGTAGAGCATTGCAGTAGTCTAACCTAGAAGTAACAAATGCATGGATTAATTTTTCTGCATCATTTTTGGACAGAAAATTTCTGATTTTTGCAATGTTACGTAGATGGAAAAAAGCTGTCCTTGAAACAGTCTTGATATGTTCGTCAAAAGAGAGATCAGGGTCAAGAGTAACGCCGAGGTCCTTCACAGTTTTATTTGAGACGACTTTACAACCATCAAGATGAATTGTCAGATTTAACAGAAGATCTCTTTGTTTCTTGGGACCTAGAACAAGCATCTCTGTTTTGTCCGAGTTTAAAAGTAGAAAGTTTTCAGCCATCCACTTCCTTATGTCTGAAACACAGGCTTCTAGCGAGGGCAATTTTGGGGCTTCACCATGTTTCATTGAAATGTACAGCTGTGTGTCATCCGCATAGCAGTGAAAGTTAACATTATGTTTCCGAATCACATCCCCAAGAGGTAAAATATATAGTGAAAACAATAGTGGTCCTAAAACGGAACCTTGAGGAACACCGAAATGTACAGTTGATTTGTCAGAGGACAGACCATTCACAGAGACAAACTGATATCTTTCCGACAGGTAAGATCTAAACCAGGCCAGAACTTGTCCGTGTAGACCAATTTGGGTTTCCAGTCTCTCCAAAAGAATGTGGTGATCGATGGTGTCAAAGGCAGCACTAAGGTCTAGTAGCACGAGGACAGATGCAGAGCCTCGGTCTGACGCCATTAAAAGGTCATTTACCACCTTCACAAGTGCAGTCTGATGAAGGGGGTGTGTATAATGTTTGAGGTTAGAGGTTGTGTATCATGTGACTGTGAGCATCTAGTGTCTGGTCCACAGGACTTTGTCAATACATACACACGTGTACTGCCAACATTGACCACTCACACATGGGATTTCAGTTTTACGTTTCACACACACGCACCACAGTTTAGTCTCCGTCTCGTTTTTGCTCTCTCCTGCCCTCAACAGTAGAGGATTGTACTGAATTAGTTTAATAGAATTACATTGAAAGTCTTCCCTCTCCCCCTCTCGTGTTTCAGTCTGCCCTGCGGACACAATCGCTTCATTATTCTCTCAATTCCATTGTGACTTTTAAGTCCTTAGTCCAACACACACACACACACACACACACACACACACACACACACACACACACACACACACACACACACACACACACACACACACACACACACACACACACACACACACACACACACACACACACACACACACAGAGAGTTGGGTTACTGAATCACTAGTGAAACTGCAGTAGGAACTGATAACAGGCCCTCATGACCATAGATAGTAAGCTGTATAGACTACTACTGTACGTGGTGAGGTACTCTGAGTCTCTGGGAAAGATACTTTGAAGTATTGATCCATAGGTAGAGTGTAGATTTGGCTGTTGAAAGATGGGGTTCCTCATATAGTGTTCAGGGTTATCCCCATGTGGCTGTTGAAAGATGGGGTTCCTCATATAGTGTTCAGGGTTATCCCCATGTGGCTGTTGAAAGATGGGGTTCCTCATATAGTGTTCAGGGTTATCCCCATGTGGCTGTTGAAAGATGGGGTTCCTCATATAGTGTTCAGGGTTATCCCCATGTGGCTGTTGAAAGATGGGGTTCCTCATATAGTGTTCAGGGTTATCCCCATGTGGCTGTTGAAAGATGGGGTTCCTCATATAGTGTTCAGGGTTATCCCCATGTGGCTGTTGAAAGATGGGGTTCCTCATATAGTGTTCAGGGTTATCCCCATGTGGCTGTTGAAAGATGGGGTTCCTCATATAGTGTTCAGGGTTATCCCCATGTGGCTGTTGAAAGATGGGGTTCCTCATATAGTGTTCAGGGTTATCCCCATGTGGCTGTTGAAAGATGGGGTTCCTCATATAGTGTTCAGGGTTATCCCCATGTGGCTGTTGAAAGATGGGGTTCCTCATATAGTGTTCAGGGTTATCCCCATGTGGCTGTTGAAAGATGGGGTTCCTCATATAGTGTTCAGGGTTATCCCCATGTGGCTGTTGAAAGATGGGGTTCCTCATATAGTGTTCAGGGTTATCCCCATGTGGCTGTGATTGAAAGATGGGGTTGATCATATAGTGTTCAGGGTTATCCCCATGTGGCTGTTGAAAGATGGGGTTCCTCATATAGTGTTCAGGGTTATCCCCATGTGGCTGTGATTGAAAGATGGGGTTGATCATATAGTGTTCAGGGTTATCCCCATGTGGCTGTGATTGAAAGATGGGGTTCCTCATATAGTGTTCAGGGTTATTCCCATGTGGCTGTTGAAAGATGGGGTTCCTCATATAGTGTTCAGGGTTATCCCCATGTGGCTGTTGAAAGATGGGGTTCCTCATATAGTGTTCAGGGTTATCCCCATGTGGCTGTTGAAAGATGGGGTTCCTCATATAGTGTTCAGGGTTATTCCCATGTGGCTGTTGAAAGATGGGGTTCCTCATATAGTGTTCAGGGTTATCCCCATGTGGCTGTTGAAAGATGGGGTTCCTCATATAGTGTTCAGGGTTATCCCCATGTGGCTGTTGAAAGATGGGGTTCCTCATATAGTGTTCAGGGTTATCCCCATGTGGCTGTGATTGAAAGATGGGGTTGATCATATAGTGTTCAGGGTTATCCCCATGTGGCTGTGATTGAAAGATGGGGTTCCTCATATAGTGTTCAGGGTTATCCCCATGTGGCTGTTGAAAGATGGGGTTCCTCATATAGTGTTCAGGGTTATCCCCATGTGGCTGTTGAAAGATGGGGTTCCTCATATAGTGTTCAGGGTTATCCCCATGTGGCTGTTGAAAGATGGGGTTCCTCATATAGTGTTCAGGGTTATCCCCATGTGGCTGTTGAAAGATGGGGTTCCTCATATAGTGTTCAGGGTTATCCCCATGTGGCTGTTGAAAGATGGGGTTCCTCATATAGTGTTCAGGGTTATCCCCATGTGGCTGTTGAAAGATGGGGTTCCTCATATAGTGTTCAGGGTTATCCCCATGTGGCTGTTGAAAGATGGGGTTCCTCATATAGTGTTCAGGGTTATCCCCATGTGGCTGTTGAAAGATGGGGTTCGTCATATAGTGTTCAGGGTTATCCCCATGTGGCTGTTGAAAGATGGGGTTCCTCATATAGTGTTCAGGGTTATCCCCATGTGGCTGTTGAAAGATGGGGTTCCTCATATAGTGTTCAGGGTTATCCCCATGTGGCTGTTGAAAGATGGGGTTCCTCATATAGTGTTCAGGGTTATCCCCATGTGGCTGTTGAAAGATGGGGTTCCTCATATAGTGTTCAGGGTTATCCCCATGTGGCTGTTGAAAGATGGGGTTCCTCATATAGTGTTCAGGGTTATCCCCATGTGGCTGTTGAAAGATGGGGTTCCTCATATAGTGTTCAGGGTTATCCCCATGTGGCTGTGATTGAAAGATGGGGTTGATCATATAGTGTTCAGGGTTATCCCCATGTGGCTGTTGAAAGATGGGGTTCCTCATATAGTGTTCAGGGTTATCCCCATGTGGCTGTGATTGAAAGATGGGGTTCCTCATATAGTGTTCAGGGTTATCCCCATGTGGCTGTGATTGAAAGATGGGGTTGATCATATAGTGTTCAGGGTTATCCCCATGTGGCTGTGATTGAAAGATGGGGTTCCTCATATAGTGTTCAGGGTTATCCCCATGTGGCTGTTGAAAGATGGGGTTCCTCATATAGTGTTCAGGGTTATCCCCATGTGGCTGTTGAAAGATGGGGTTCCTCATATAGTGTTCAGGGTTATCCCCATGTGGCTGTTGAAAGATGGGGTTCCTCATATAGTGTTCAGGGTTATCCCCATGTGGCTGTTGAAAGATGGGGTTCCTCATATAGTGTTCAGGGTTATCCCCATGTGGCTGTTGAAAGATGGGGTTCCTCATATAGTGTTCAGGGTTATCCCCATGTGGCTGTTGAAAGATGGGGTTCCTCATATAGTGTTCAGGGTTATCCCCATGTGGCTGTTGAAAGATGGGGTTCCTCATATAGTGTTCAGGGTTATCCCCATGTGGCTGTTGAAAGATGGGGTTCCTCATATAGTGTTCAGGGTTATCCCCATGTGGCTGTTGAAAGATGGGGTTCCTCATATAGTGTTCAGGGTTATCCCCATGTGGCTGTGATTGAAAGATGGGGTTGATCATATAGTGTTCAGGGTTATCCCCATGTGGCTGTTGAAAGATGGGGTTCCTCATATAGTGTTCAGGGTTATCCCCATGTGGCTGTGATTGAAAGATGGGGTTGATCATATAGTGTTCAGGGTTATCCCCATGTGGCTGTGATTGAAAGATGGGGTTCCTCATATAGTGTTCAGGGTTATTCCCATGTGGCTGTTGAAAGATGGGGTTCCTCATATAGTGTTCAGGGTTATCCCCATGTGGCTGTTGAAAGATGGGGTTCCTCATATAGTGTTCAGGGTTATCCCCATGTGGCTGTTGAAAGATGGGGTTCCTCATATAGTGTTCAGGGTTATTCCCATGTGGCTGTTGAAAGATGGGGTTCCTCATATAGTGTTCAGGGTTATCCCCATGTGGCTGTTGAAAGATGGGGTTCCTCATATAGTGTTCAGGGTTATCCCCATGTGGCTGTTGAAAGATGGGGTTCCTCATATAGTGTTCAGGGTTATCCCCATGTGGCTGTGATTGAAAGATGGGGTTGATCATATAGTGTTCAGGGTTATCCCCATGTGGCTGTGATTGAAAGATGGGGTTCCTCATATAGTGTTCAGGGTTATCCCCATGTGGCTGTTGAAAGATGGGGTTCCTCATATAGTGTTCAGGGTTATCCCCATGTGGCTGTTGAAAGATGGGGTTCCTCATATAGTGTTCAGGGTTATCCCCATGTGGCTGTTGAAAGATGGGGTTCCTCATATAGTGTTCAGGGTTATCCCCATGTGGCTGTTGAAAGATGGGGTTCCTCATATAGTGTTCAGGGTTATCCCCATGTGGCTGTTGAAAGATGGGGTTCCTCATATAGTGTTCAGGGTTATCCCCATGTGGCTGTTGAAAGATGGGGTTCCTCATATAGTGTTCAGGGTTATCCCCATGTGGCTGTTGAAAGATGGGGTTCCTCATATAGTGTTCAGGGTTATCCCCATGTGGCTGTTGAAAGATGGGGTTCGTCATATAGTGTTCAGGGTTATCCCCATGTGGCTGTTGAAAGATGGGGTTCCTCATATAGTGTTCAGGGTTATCCCCATGTGGCTGTTGAAAGATGGGGTTCCTCATATAGTGTTCAGGGTTATCCCCATGTGGCTGTTGAAAGATGGGGTTCCTCATATAGTGTTCAGGGTTATCCCCATGTGGCTGTTGAAAGATGGGGTTCCTCATATAGTGTTCAGGGTTATCCCCATGTGGCTGTTGAAAGATGGGGTTCCTCATATAGTGTTCAGGGTTATCCCCATGTGGCTGTTGAAAGATGGGGTTCCTCATATAGTGTTCAGGGTTATCCCCATGTGGCTGTGATTGAAAGATGGGGTTGATCATATAGTGTTCAGGGTTATCCCCATGTGGCTGTTGAAAGATGGGGTTCCTCATATAGTGTTCAGGGTTATCCCCATGTGGCTGTGATTGAAAGATGGGGTTCCTCATATAGTGTTCAGGGTTATCCCCATGTGGCTGTGATTGAAAGATGGGGTTGATCATATAGTGTTCAGGGTTATCCCCATGTGGCTGTGATTGAAAGATGGGGTTCCTCATATAGTGTTCAGGGTTATCCCCATGTGGCTGTTGAAAGATGGGGTTCCTCATATAGTGTTCAGGGTTATCCCCATGTGGCTGTTGAAAGATGGGGTTCCTCATATAGTGTTCAGGGTTATCCCCATGTGGCTGTTGAAAGATGGGGTTCCTCATATAGTGTTCAGGGTTATCCCCATGTGGCTGTTGAAAGATGGGGTTCCTCATATAGTGTTCAGGGTTATCCCCATGTGGCTGTTGAAAGATGGGGTTCCTCATATAGTGTTCAGGGTTATCCCCATGTGGCTGTTGAAAGATGGGGTTCCTCATATAGTGTTCAGGGTTATCCCCATGTGGCTGTTGAAAGATGGGGTTCCTCATATAGTGTTCAGGGTTATCCCCATGTGGCTGTTGAAAGATGGGGTTCCTCATATAGTGTTCAGGGTTATCCCCATGTGGCTGTTGAAAGATGGGGTTCCTCATATAGTGTTCAGGGTTATCCCCATGTGGCTGTTGAAAGATGGGGTTCCTCATATAGTGTTCAGGGTTATCCCCATGTGGCTGTTGAAAGATGGGGTTCCTCATATAGTGTTCAGGGTTATCCCCATGTGGCTGTTGAAAGATGGGGTTCCTCATATAGTGTTCAGGGTTATCCCCATGTGGCTGTTGAAAGATGGGGTTCCTCATATAGTGTTCAGGGTTATCCCCATGTGGCTGTTGAAAGATGGGGTTCCTCATATAGTGTTCAGGGTTATCCCCATGTGGCTGTTGAAAGATGGGGTTCCTCATATAGTGTTCAGGGTTATCCCCATGTGGCTGTTGAAAGATGGGGTTCCTCATATAGTGTTCAGGGTTATCCCCATGTGGCTGTGATTGAAAGATGGGGTTGATCATATAGTGTTCAGGGTTATCCCCATGTGGCTGTTGAAAGATGGGGTTCCTCATATAGTGTTCAGGGTTATCCCCATGTGGCTGTGATTGAAAGATGGGGTTCCTCATATAGTGTTCAGGGTTATCCCCATGTGGCTGTGATTGAAAGATGGGGTTGATCATATAGTGTTCAGGGTTATCCCCATGTGGCTGTGATTGAAAGATGGGGTTCCTCATATAGTGTTCAGGGTTATCCCCATGTGGCTGTTGAAAGATGGGGTTCCTCATATAGTGTTCAGGGTTATCCCCATGTGGCTGTTGAAAGATGGGGTTCCTCATATAGTGTTCAGGGTTATCCCCATGTGGCTGTTGAAAGATGGGGTTCCTCATATAGTGTTCAGGGTTATCCCCATGTGGCTGTTGAAAGATGGGGTTCCTCATATAGTGTTCAGGGTTATCCCCATGTGGCTGTTGAAAGATGGGGTTCCTCATATAGTGTTCAGGGTTATCCCCATGTGGCTGTTGAAAGATGGGGTTCCTCATATAGTGTTCAGGGTTATCCCCATGTGGCTGTTGAAAGATGGGGTTCCTCATATAGTGTTCAGGGTTATCCCCATGTGGCTGTTGAAAGATGGGGTTCCTCATATAGTGTTCAGGGTTATCCCCATGTGGCTGTTGAAAGATGGGGTTCCTCATATAGTGTTCAGGGTTATCCCCATGTGGCTGTTGAAAGATGGGGTTCCTCATATAGTGTTCAGGGTTATCCCCATGTGGCTGTTGAAAGATGGGGTTCCTCATATAGTGTTCAGGGTTATCCCCATGTGGCTGTTGAAAGATGGGGTTCCTCATATAGTGTTCAGGGTTATCCCCATGTGGCTGTTGAAAGATGGGGTTCCTCATATAGTGTTCAGGGTTATCCCCATGTGGCTGTTGAAAGATGGGGTTCCTCATATAGTGTTCAGGGTTATCCCCATGTGGCTGTTGAAAGATGGGGTTCCTCATATAGTGTTCAGGGTTATCCCCATGTGGCTGTTGAAAGATGGGGTTCCTCATATAGTGTTCAGGGTTATCCCCATGTGGCTGTTGAAAGATGGGGTTCCTCATATAGTGTTCAGGGTTATCCCCATGTGGCTGTTGAAAGATGGGGTTCCTCATATAGTGTTCAGGGTTATCCCCATGTGGCTGTTGAAAGATGGGGTTCCTCATATAGTGTTCAGGGTTATCCCCATGTGGCTGTTGAAAGATGGGGTTCCTCATATAGTGTTCAGGGTTATCCCCATGTGGCTGTTGAAAGATGGGGTTCCTCATATAGTGTTCAGGGTTATCCCCATGTGGCTGTTGAAAGATGGGGTTCCTCATATAGTGTTCAGGGTTATCCCCATGTGGCTGTTGAAAGATGGGGTTCCTCATATAGTGTTCAGGGTTATCCCCATGTGGCTGTGATTGAAAGATGGGGTTGATCATATAGTGTTCAGGGTTATCCCCATGTGGCTGTTGAAAGATGGGGTTCCTCATATAGTGTTCAGGGTTATCCCCATGTGGCTGTGATTGAAAGATGGGGTTGATCATATAGTGTTCAGGGTTATCCCCATGTGGCTGTGATTGAAAGATGGGGTTCCTCATATAGTGTTCAGGGTTATCCCCATGTGGCTGTTGAAAGATGGGGTTCCTCATATAGTGTTCAGGGTTATCCCCATGTGGCTGTTGAAAGATGGGGTTCCTCATATAGTGTTCAGGGTTATCCCCATGTGGCTGTTGAAAGATGGGGTTCCTCATATAGTGTTCAGGGTTATCCCCATGTGGCTGTTGAAAGATGGGGTTCCTCATATAGTGTTCAGGGTTATCCCCATGTGGCTGTTGAAAGATGGGGTTCCTCATATAGTGTTCAGGGTTATCCCCATGTGGCTGTTGAAAGATGGGGTTCCTCATATAGTGTTCAGGGTTATCCCCATGTGGCTGTTGAAAGATGGGGTTCCTCATATAGTGTTCAGGGTTATCCCCATGTGGCTGTTGAAAGATGGGGTTCCTCATATAGTGTTCAGGGTTATCCCCATGTGGCTGTTGAAAGATGGGGTTCCTCATATAGTGTTCAGGGTTATCCCCATGTGGCTGTTGAAAGATGGGGTTCCTCATATAGTGTTCAGGGTTATCCCCATGTGGCTGTGATTGAAAGATGGGGTTGATCATATAGTGTTCAGGGTTATCCCCATGTGGCTGTTGAAAGATGGGGTTCCTCATATAGTGTTCAGGGTTATCCCCATGTGGCTGTGATTGAAAGATGGGGTTGATCATATAGTGTTCAGGGTTATCCCCATGTGGCTGTGATTGAAAGATGGGGTTCCTCATATAGTGTTCAGGGTTATCCCCATGTGGCTGTTGAAAGATGGGGTTCCTCATATAGTGTTCAGGGTTATCCCCATGTGGCTGTTGAAAGATGGGGTTCCTCATATAGTGTTCAGGGTTATCCCCATGTGGCTGTTGAAAGATGGGGTTCCTCATATAGTGTTCAGGGTTATCCCCATGTGGCTGTTGAAAGATGGGGTTGATCATATAGTGTTCAGGGTTATCCCCATGTGGCTGTTGAAAGATGGGGTTCCTCATATAGTGTTCAGGGTTATCCCCATGTGGCTGTTGAAAGATGGGGTTCCTCATATAGTGTTCAGGGTTATCCCCATGTGGCTGTTGAAAGATGGGGTTCCTCATATAGTGTTCAGGGTTATCCCCATGTGGCTGTTGAAAGATGGGGTTCCTCATATAGTGTTCAGGGTTATCCCCATGTGGCTGTTGAAAGATGGGGTTCCTCATATAGTGTTCAGGGTTATCCCCATGTGGCTGTGATTGAAAGATGGGGTTGATCATATAGTGTTCAGGGTTATCCCCATGTGGCTGTGATTGAAAGATGGGGTTCCTCATATAGTGTTCAGGGTTATCCCCATGTGGCTGTTGAAAGATGGGGTTCCTCATATAGTGTTCAGGGTTATCCCCATGTGGCTGTTGAAAGATGGGGTTCCTCATATAGTGTTCAGGGTTATCCCCATGTGGCTGTTGAAAGATGGGGTTCCTCATATAGTGTTCAGGGTTATCCCCATGTGGCTGTTGAAAGATGGGGTTCCTCATATAGTGTTCAGGGTTATCCCCATGTGGCTGTTGAAAGTAGTGCACTCTATGGGTTTCTCCGATTATGATTTTTCAACGCCGATACCGATTATTGGAGGACCAAAAAAAAGCCGATGCCGTTTTTTATTTATTTTATTTATATATATATATATTTGTAATAATGATAATTACAACAATACTGAATGAACACTTTTATTTTAACTTAATATAATACATAAATAAAAATCTATTTAGTCTTATATAAATATTGAAACATGCACTGTTTGGACTGGTTTAACACGCTGTCAGACTGACGGGTACTGTATGGACTGGTGTAACAAGCTGTCAGACTGACGGGTACTGTTTGGACTGGTTTAACAAGCTGTCAGACTGACGGGTACTGTTTGGACTGGTTTAACACGCTGTCAGACTGACGGGTACTGTATGGACTGGTGTAACAAGCTGTCAGACTGACGGGTACTGTTTGGACTGGTTTAACAAGCTGTCAGACTGACGGGTACTGTTTGGACTGGTTTAACAAGCTGTCAGACTGACGGGTACTGTTTGGACTGGTTTAACAAGCTGTCAGACTGACGGGTACTGTATGGACTGGTTTAACAAGCTGTCAGACTGACGGGTACTGTATGGACTGGTTTAACAAGCTGTCAGACTGACGGCTACTGTTTGGACTTTCTCCAGCCCACACACACCCTGAGGACTGAGGGGAAAACCTGCTCACTGATGGTATACAGATACACACTCATCCCCTCTCATCCTTCCCTTCCACATGTGTCTACCCGTGTCCAGCAGAACACACTCATTATTTAAACTGAATGTTCCATTTGGTTTAAATAATGCAAAAACAAAGTGTTGGAGAAGAAAGTAAAAGTGCAATATGTGCCATGTAAGAAAGCTAATGTTTAAGTTCCTTGCTCAGAACATGAGAACATATGAAAGCTGGTGGTTCCTTTTAACATGAGTCTTCAATATTCCCAGGTAAGAAGTTTTATGTTATAGTTATTATAGGACTATTTCTCTCTATACCATTTGTATTTCGTATACCTTTGACTATTGAATGTTCTAATAGGTACTTTAGTATTGCCAGCCTAATCTCGGGAGTTGATAGGCTTGAAGTCATAAACAGAGCTGTGCTTCAAGTAAACGCAAGAAAGTGCTGTTTGAATGAATGCTTACGAGCCTGCTGCTGCCTACCACCGCTCAGTCAGACTGCTCTATCAAATATCAAATCATAGACTTAATATAATAAACACACAGAAATACGAGCCTTAGGTCATTAATATGGTCAAATCCGGAAACTATCATTTCGAAAACAAAACGTTTATTCTTTCAGAGAAATACGGAACCGTTCTGTATTTTATCGAACGGGTGGTATCCATAAGTCTAAATATTGCTGTTACATTGCACAACCTTCAATGTTATGTCATGATTATGTAAAATTCTGGCAAATTAATTACAGTCTTTGTTAGGAAGAAGTGGTCTTCACACAGTTCGCAACGAGCCAGGCGGCCCAAACTGCTGCATATACCCTGACTCTCCTTGCACAGAACGCAAGAGAAGTGACAATTTCCCTAGTTAATATTGCCTGCTAACATGAATTTCTTTTAACTAAATATGCAGATTTAAAAATATATACTTGTGTATTGATTTTAAGAAAGGCATTGATGTTTATGGTTAGGTACATTGGTGCAACAACAGTGCTTCTGTTCACGAATGAGCTTGTTAAATCACCACCCGTTTGGCGAAGTAGGCTGTGATTCTATGATAAATGAACAGGCCCCGCATTGATTATATGCAACAGAGGACAAGCTAGTTAAACTAGTAATATCATCAACCATGTGTATTTAACTAGTGATTTATGTTAAGATTAGTTTTTTTATAAGATAAGTTTAATGCTAGCTAGCAACTTATCTTCGCTCCTTGCTGCACTCGCGTAACAGGTGGTCAGCCTGCCACGCAGTCTCCTCGTGGAGTGCAATGTAATCGGCCATAATTACCGATTGTTATGAAAACTTGAAATCGGCCCTAATTAATCGCCCATGCTGATTTAATCGGTCGACCTCTAGTTTCTCCCCTCCCCCATCTTCTGTCTGTGTTGTTGTGGTGTGGAGTCTTCCCTTGGCTGAGGTAACCATGGAGATGGCGAACTCTGGTGTGTGTGTGGGCTCGTGCACATTCTAATTTTTTAAGAGCCTGACATTGGCATAATTCTGTGCCAACGGTTTTACTATTAAACTGTCACCCCCACACACAAACAAGCTCTCCCCTCTCTCCCCTCCCTTCTCTCCCCTCCCTTCTCTCCCCTCCCTTCTCTCCCCTCCCTTCTCTCCCCTCCCTTCTCTCTACTCTCTCCCCTCCCTTCTCTCTACTCTCTCCCCTCCCTTCTCTCTACTCTCTCCCCTCCCTTCTCTCTACTCTCTCCCCTCCCTTCTCTCTACTCTCTCCCCTCCCTTCTCTCTACTCTCTCCCCTCCCTTCTCTCTACTCTCTCCCCTCCCTTCTCTCTACTCTCTCCCCTCCCTTCCCTCTACTCTCTCTCTCTACTCTCCCCTCCCTTCTCTCTACTCTCTCTCTACTCTCTACTCTCCCCTCCCTTCCCTCTACTCTCTCCCCTCCCCTCTCTCTACTCTCTCTCTCTTCTCTCTCTCCCTCCTCTCTACTCTCTCTCCCTTCTCTCTACTCTCTCTCCCTTCTCTCTACTCTCTCCCCTCCCTTCTCTCTGCTCTCTCTCTCTGCTCTCTCTCCCTTCTCTCTACTCTCCCCTCCCTTCTCTCTACTCTCTCCCCTCCCTTCTCTCTACTCTCTCCCCTCCCTTCTCTCTACTCTCTCCCCTCCCTTCTCTCTACTCTCTCTACTCTCTCTCCCTCCTCTCTCCCCTTCCTCCCTTCTCCACTCTACTCTCTCCCCTCCCTTCTCTCTCCACTCTACTCTCTCTCCCTTCCCCCCCTCTCTCTCCCCCTCTTCTCTGCTCTTCTCTCTCCTCTCTTCTCTCTCCCTCCCTTCCCTCCTCTCTCTGTCCCCTCTCCATTTTGATATCTGAAAATTCTTATGACCCCAACCATTTTGTAATTAACAGCCAATGTTTACTCTTTTAATTGAGGCTATGGCAGTCAATTGAAAAACATTCTAACAGTATTTCTGATTGTCTTCTCAACTCACCATCACATACTTTTAATATGGGGCTGTTGGAGTCAATTCCAAATTAGTCTGACATAATGTATCTTATCTCACCACCAATAATGAGATGGGTGTGGCTTGATGCATGTCGTGTCAAAGTCAGGGGGCGTGGTCCACAGTGTGCACCTCGTCTCTGCTGTCACATTAAACCTGGATCAATATTTGGTTTTAATGCAGACAAGAGCACTGAATCCAGCTTCACACAGATATGACCTGGCTAAGGGTTCCATGAGTTTTATGGTGCTTTCAAGACAACTGGGAACTCTGAAAAATACGAGGTCAAATCATGACGTCAGTGATCTTCAGGTCAGAAACGGATCTCTAGAAAGAGGCTCAAAATCCCGAGTTGGATGACCGATCAATTTTTTTTTCTCCAGTCAGAGCTCTAGTTTTTTCCCCAGAATTCCCAGTTGTCTTGAACGCACTGAAGTCGTAAGTCAGAGATTTCCAAGTTCCGAGTTGTTTTGAACGAGGCATTAATGCTCAGAGGGAGACTGCAGGTTATTCCCTATGAGTCAGGAACCAAAACTCCTCTAATGACCCGTGAATGCATTGTCTGCAGCATTCGGTCACATGACAGCTCGATCAGCTGTTGGATTTCACTTACCAGCACGTCAACTGAGCCAGAATCACAGTCAAACGGATTGGGAAGTAGGTCCCAAAGTGCTCTCCAAGCGTTGGAGGTGAGCAGTCATCCCTGGTGTGGGACACTTACTGATGCTGTTTCCTGTTAGAAACATGCAAAGCTGAGGAAAGGGGGCGTGGTTCACTTTTGAAACTCTCCAATAAGCATCGTTTCCTCTGAATCCACGGATTCAGCCACTCTCTTGAATGTTTTTGTATTTCCACAGATTTTTCAGTTTGTTCAGTTTCCCAAATATGTCTGTTCCAAAGGCAAGGAGACACGTGTTCTTTTCATTACACAGAAAGTCAAATCTTAATTTAATTTTTTTTTTATACATCCATTGTGAATGACAGCATTTCCTCTCTCAATTAGAAAAATCTTTCCAACACTCCCCCTCGATAACCACCAAGCCACAGTGTGAAATAGAACATTGTCATGCTCTGATCCCGTATCGCCACATAGTTTTGAGATCAGGTGTGCGCGCTGTAGATGTGGTTTGATGTAGTTTACAATGGAAGTTACCTGCTGCAGTATATCTCAGAGTTCTGTGCTCAGCTCTTTTGCCACCAGTTGCTCTCGGTGTATCATACAATGCATACATGTACATACAAAATACATATAGAGGGAGAGACATTCATAACTAGAGTGCAGAGGCCTGCCTGCCGTCTCGCCATAGATGGAGCCCCATCTGTGCAAAAGCCCGCCATACGTTTCCATATGGAATCTGTTTTTCATCAATATGGCCACGCAGCACACATCTACATCCCCTGTGCCGTTTCATGCTCGGGAATCGTGAGACAAAGACGATATTATAATCATTTTTTTTGGTGTATATATATACTATATATATTATATATAAACAAAAATATAAATGCAACACGCAACAATTTCAACAATTTTACTGAGTTACAGTTAATTTAAGGAAATCAGTCAATTTAAATAAATAAATTAGGCCCTAATCTATGGATTTCACATTACTGGGCAGGGGCGCAGCCATGGGTGGGCCTAGGAGGGCATAGAACCACCCACTTGGGAGCCAGGCCCATCCATTGGGGAGCCAGGACAGCCAATCAGAATGAGGTTTTTCCCCAGAAAAGGGCTTTATTACAGACAGAAATACTCCTCGGTTTCATCAGCTGCTCTGGTGGCTGGTCTCAGACGATCCTGCAGGTGAAGAAGCCGGATGTGGATGTCCTGGGCTGCCGTGGTTACACGTGATCTGCGGTTGTGAGGCCGGTTGGACGTACTGCCAAATTCTCTAAAATGATGTTGGAGGCAGCTTATGGTACTGAAATGAACATTAAATTCTCTAGCAACAGCTCTGGTGGACATTCCTGCAGTCAGGATGCCAATTGCACCCTCCCTCAACTAGTGACACCTGTGGCATTGTGTTGTGTGACACAACTGCACATTTTAAGCTGGCCCTTTATTGCCCCCAGCACAAGATGCACCTGTGTAATGACATTGCTGTTTAATCAGATATTCCATACTGTGTGTATGGAACATTTCTGGGATCTTTTATTTCAGCTCATGAAACCAACACTTTACATGTTGCTTTTATATTTTTATATATATATTTATTATAATTTTTTTCCAGGATTTTGGGAATTCTACCACGACCCCATTTTAATAACACATGGGGTCGCAACCCCTAGTTTGGGAACCGCTGCTCTACCCTCTCTTCTCTCTGCCCTTCCAAGCCACTTGATTAAGGAAGGATCTAACACTGTCCTTCATGTAGCTGTGTGTTTGCCCTCTGTATAGTTTTAGTTATTTACAGTTTAGGTGCTGTAGGCTAGAGACACATCTGTATCCACTGGCCACATCTGTATCCACTGGCCCATCTCTCCATGTAAAAACACACACAGTAGTGGAAGGGATTTGGCATCAGGGTGATGTCAGCTGTGTTTGTTGTTTGTGTATGCACAGTATTTATTTTAAAGTGTGTGTTTGGTCGACTAATGGTTGACGTGTGTGTCTCTCCTGCAGTGTCGGATGGCGTGTAAGGACGTGCCAGCTGAGACCATGTATGATGTTCTCCATGACATCGAGTACCGGAGGAAATGGGACGCAAACGTCATCGAAACCTTCGACATCGGAAAACTCACTGTTAACGCAGACGTGGGCTACTACTCCTGTACGACTCATCCACGCACACACACACACCCACGTTCTTGGCGCTGTGTGTGTGTATGTTAATGAGGCTCCTCTTCGTCTGTGTCTAGGGAAGTGTCCCAAGCCGCTGAGGAACCGTGACGTCATCACGCTGCGCTCCTGGCTGCCCATGGGCAGTGATTACATCATCATGAACTACTCTGTCAAACATGCCGTAAGTATAAACATGTACAGGGAGAGACTCCTGGTCCAGAACCCTGTACTTTGCCCCCTGGCCCATTGCTCTCCAACCCTGTTCCTGGAGAACTACCCATCTATAGGTTTTCGCTCCAACCCCAGTTGCAACCAACCTGATTCAGTTTATCAAGCAGCTAATTGTTAGAATCAGTTGCCCTAGACGATGTCTCCAGGAACCAGGTTGGAGTCTGGGATAGGCTCAGTGGATAACCGACTGGTTGTACAACGCTCTGCAGGTAGAAACAGAAGAGAGAGAACAGACCTGCAGAATGGTTTCCCTTGACCTCAGTGGGAAACAAATGCTACAGTAGGACTGTCCACTCTATTTAAATGACCATGCTGTAGATGGACATGTCTTAAGTGTCTTTAGTTTGTGTGTGTGTACATAAGTACAGTTTGATAAAGGTGGGTCATGTGTGTTTACAGTAAGTGAAGTATTTGCTCACTTTAGTAAGACTGGGTGTATTAGTTGACTTAATCCTCTGGCATTTCAATAAAGCTTTATCGGTCCGTGCCACTGCTAACGCTGGATAAAGCCTGTGTGTTGGATAGGGCAGTGGTAGCTCAGGGTTAGGTTCCTCAACACTCACAGTACAGTGGCTATGCCCTTCACGATTTGTCCTTGAGGATCTTTGAGAAGTGGAGAAGAACCTCGACTTTAGCTTATTGGAGGAGCCTTTGTAATACTGCTCTCCCTTCTCCTGTTCAATGAGACCTTACAAGACTAGTCACCTACTGCAGGAAGGAAGGAGATAAGGGTTTGGTTTGGAATCAGACCTCTTTATTTCTCTCTCTCTGCGTGATCAATGTTGAGTTGACCTCTCCTGTGACTACTGCAAGCTTCTGCTTTCCACACGCAAACACTCAGACAAACCTACTGTTACGCACGCCTCTAAGAAGAGGGAACGCAACACCCTGCTACAACTCAACTCCCCGTGAAGTGAAAGAGGTATGGGACTGTAGGTGCGAGTAAGGATGACAAAAAGGCAGAATTGACCGCTTACTAGGATTTATTTCCTTTACACGGTAATATGGGGAAAAGGGGCTGGACGGAACCAAAGCAAAGAAAGTAAATATCAAAGCTCCCCCTCTCCTATTTAACCTGCCTACCCACTACTTACCTAACTTAGCACCACCTGGTGCCCTAACCAAAATACAGGGGGTGGTCCACCCAGGTCTTACCTAGTGTGCCTAGACAGTAAATATACTACGGGTATATGTATGCCCGCAGGCCTCTTGCCTAAGCACTCCCTAGGTGCCTTCCCCTTCCCCCATGGGAACAAATGAAACAGAATATCAAACAATACTCAAACAAACTAATAAACAAAGGACATCAAATAAGCTCTAGCTGAGCAACAATCTCACACAGTACATACCAACTGCTCCCAGCAACAACTAACACGGAACATACCAACTGCTCCCAGCAACAACTAACACGGAACATATCAACTGCTCCCAGCTACAACTAACACGGAACATACCAACTGCTCCCAGCTACAACTAACACAGTACATACCAACTGATCCCAGCAACAACTAACACAGTACATACCAACTGCTCCCAGCAACAACTAACACAGAACATACCAACTGCTCCCAGCTACAACTAACACAGTACATACCAACTGATCCCAGCAACAACTAACACAGTACATACCAACTGCTCCCAGCAACAACTAACACAGAACATACCAACTGCTCCCAGCTACAACTAACACAGTACATACCAACTGCTCCCAGCAACAACTAACACAGTACATACCAACTGCTCCCAGCTACAACTAACACAGTACATACCAACTGCTCCCAGCTACAACTAACACAGTACATACCAACTGATCCCAGCAACAACTAACACAGTACATACCAACTGCTCCCAGCAACAACTAACACAGAACATACCAACTGCTCCCAGCAACAACTAACACAGTACATACCAACTGATCCCAGCAACAACTAACACAGTACATACCAACTGCTCCCAGCAACAACTAACACAGAACATACCAACTGCTCCCAGCTACAACTAACACAGTACATACCAACTGATCCCAGCAACAACTAACACAGTACATACCAACTGCTCCCAGCAACAACTAACACAGAACATACCAACTGCTCCCAGCAACAACTAACACAGTACATACCAACTGCTCCCAGCAACAACTAACACAGAACATACCAACTGCTCCCAGCAACAACTAACACAGAACATACCAACTGCTCCCAGCAACAACTAACACAGTACATACCAACTGCTCCCAGCAACAACTAACACAGTACATACCAACTGCTCCCAGCAACAACTAACACAGTACATACCAACTGCTCCCAGCAACAACTAACACAGTACATACCAACTGCTCCCAGCAACAACTAACACAGTACATACCAACTGCTCCCAGCAACAACTAACACAGTACATACCAACTGCTCCCAGCAACAACTAACACAGTACATACCAACTGCTCCCAGCAACAACTAACACAGTACATACCAACTGCTCCCAGCAACAACTAACACAGAACATACCAACTGCTCCCAGCAACAACTAACACAGTACATACCAACTGCTCCCAGCAACAACTAACACAGTACATACCAACTGCTCCCAGCAACAACTAACACAGAACATACCAACTGCTCCCAGCAACAACTAACACAGAACATACCAACTGCTCCCAGCAACAACTAACACAGAACATACCAACTGCTCCCAGCAACAACTAACACAGAACATACCAACTGCTCCCAGCAACAACTAACACAGAACATACCAACTGCTCCCAGCAACAACTAACACAGTACATACCAACTGCTCCCAGCAACAACTAACACAGAACATACCAACTGCTCCCAGCAACAACTAACACAGAACATACCAACTGCTCCCAGCAACAACTAACACAGTACATACCAACTGCTCCCAGGAACAACTAACACAGTACATATCAACTGCTCCCAGCAACAACTAACACAGTACATACCAACGCTTTCTGATAAACAACCAACACTTTATCACAATCAAATTCTCCAGCAATGATCTCAGCCTGCCTATGATCTCTATCTCTTCTGAACAGAACACTGGCTTTTATAGCTTCAGGTGGCATGGTAATTAGAGACAGCTGTATCTTGACGAGGGGGCGGGGTCAGCTCTCCAATCATCAATTGCGGCCGACCAATCAGCTGCTTGGGGAGAATTTCAGGAAGCCATCCCCTGAAACACACACACACTCAAATACAAACTACAACACAGAAACTGGGGAACGTAACACCTACATCCAGACAAACCTACATCCAGACAAACACTCAGACAAACCTACATCCAGACAAACCTACATCCAGACAAACCTACATCCAGACAAACACTCAGACAAACCTACATCCAGACAAACCTACATCCAGACAAACCTACATCGACAAACACTCAGACAAACCTACATCCAGACAAACCTACATCCAGACAAACCTACATCCAGACAAACACTCAGACAAACCTACATCCAGACAAACCTACATCCAGACAAACCTACATCCAGACAAACCTACATCGACAAACACTCAGACAAACCTACATCCAGACAAACCTACATCCAGACAAACCTACATCCAGACAAACACTCAGACAAACCTACATCCAGACAAACCTACATCCAGACAAACCTACATCCAGACAAACACTCAGACAAACCTACATCCAGACAAACCTACATCCAGACAAACCTACATCCAGACAAACACTCAGACAAACCTACATCCAGACAAACCTACATCCAGACAAACCTACATCGACAAACACTCAGACAAACCTACATCCAGACAAACCTACATCCAGACAAACCTACATCCAGACAAACACTCAGACAAACCTACATCCAGACAAACCTACATCCAGACAAACCTACATCCAGACAAACCTACATCCAGACAAACACTCAGACAAACCTACATCCAGACAAACCTACATCCAGACAAACCTACATCCAGACAAACACTCAGACAAACCTACATCCAGACAAACCTACATCCAGACAAACCTACATCCAGACAAACACTCAGACAAACCTGCAAGACAAACCTACATCCAGACAAACCTGCAAGACAAACCTACATCCAGACAAACCTGCAAGACAAACCTACATCCAGACAAACACTCAGACAAACCTGCAAGACAAACCTACATCCAGACAAACACAGCTACTTTGCTCACATTGAGTTTAGTGAGAGGAGTGTGTAAGAGTTGACTGTTATTGGGCACGGCAGCATCAGCATCAGGAACTGGCAGAGATCCAGAGCGGAACTAGGACTGTAACAGTGAGTGAGAGTGAGAATCCATACTGTCACTTTACCCCTCCACAATATTACTTTGTGCAGTAAACTCCTGATAAGTGACTGTCATGTTTTCAATTTAAACTCTGTTTAAGTGCAGGGGAGTTCATCATTTTATTTAAATACATTTTGTTTGAATGTTCTGGCCGTGTACTGCACTCATGCAGAACAAACCGAAATAACTGGATTCAACTGTACAGCAGTTGAGACCATTTCCTCAGATGGACGGTTCTGTGCTAACTAGGGATGTTCCACTGTGTATTTCTGTAGAAATACCCCCCTAAGAAGGACATGGTACGAGCAGTGTCCATCCAGACTGGCTACCTGATCCAGAGCCATGGACCGAACCACTGCACTCTTACCTACCTGGCACATGTGGATCCAAAAGGTAATACACACACACACACACACACACACACACACACACACACACACACACACACACACACACACACACACACACACACACACACACACACACACACACACACACACACACACATACACGTATCAGTGGAGGCTGCTGAGGGGAGGATGGCTCATAGTGATGGGTGGAATGGAGTCAATGGAAACGTCATGTTTGATACCATTCCAGGATTTATTATGAGCTGTCCTCCCCTCAGCAGCCACCAGGTGGTTAATGTGCTTGGAGAGTTAATGAATGATTCATACTCAGGACCTTCTTTCTACAGCTATCGCCATAGTAACTATGGATCTGGAGGTCAGGGTCTGTCCCTCTCTCTTTCTCTCTTTCTCTCTCTTTCTTTCTCTCTCTCTCTCTCTCTCTCTCTCTCTCTCTCTCTCTCTCTCTCTCTCTCTCTCTCTCTCTCTCTCTCTCTCTCTCTCTCTCTCTCTCTCTCTCTCTCTCTTTTAAGATCGTAAAGATCTTGATAATATCTCCATCTAATTCTCTCTAAATCACCCGTTCTGGTGTGAGCATGTGTGTGACATCTGTAGACAGTGGGTGATTTGACCGTGGATGACACGACATGGTGTAACATCAATCTCTCTCTCCCTCCCAGGTTCACTACCCAAGTGGGTTGTTAACAAGTCTTCCCACTTTCTGGCTCCCAAAGTAAGTACATTCCAGACTGCTTATGCCTACACTGCCCAGCATTACACTCCCATCACCACATTATAATGCTACACTGCCCAGCATTACACTCCCACTGTACACACTCCCATCACCACATTATAATGCTACACTGCCCAGCATTACACTCCCATCACCACATTATAATGCTACACTGCCCAGCATTACACTCCCACTGTACACACTCCCATCACCACATTATAATGCTGGAGCGAGGGGAGAGAGAGGGTAACGCATGCCAGCTCCCCATCTCTCAGCAGAGTCTGGTTGTCTGGACCAGTGCACACGGGAGAACACCTGTGTATAATGTATGATCCTTCCTACGCTTCCCTGGGCTAGAAACGTGTGTGTGCTGAAATAGGCCATGGGATCTCAAGGGAATGAGGAAAGATGGGGGAGAGCCCCAGTCTAAGGCACTGCATCTCAGTGCAGGCCCTGGTTCGATTCCAGGCTGTATCACAACCGGCTGTGATTGGGAGTCCCACCCGGGTTTGGCCAGGGTAGGCCGTCATTGTAAATATAATTTGTTCTTAACTGACTTGCCTTGTTAAATATGGTTAAATAAAAAAAATCTCAAACATAGGTTACTACATGGTACAACAGACATCTCTCTCCATCACTAGGTTACTACATGGTACAACAGACATCTCTCTCCATCACTAGGTTACTACATGGTACAGCAGACATCTCTCTCCATCACTAGGTTACTACATGGTACAACAGACATCTCTCTCCATCACTAGGTTACTACATGGTACAGCAGACATCTCTCTCCATCACTAGGTTACTACATGGTACAACAGACATCTCTCTCCATCACTAGGTTACTACATGGTACAACAGACATCTCTCTCCATCACTAGGTTACTACATGGTACAACAGACATCTCTCTCCATCACTAGGTTACTACATGGTACAACAGACATCTCTCTCCATCACTAGGTTACTACATGGTACAACAGACATCTCTCTCCATCACTAGGTTACTACATGGTACAACAGACATCTCTCTCCATCACTAGGTTACTACATGGTACAACAGACATCTCTCTCCATCACTAGGTTACTACATGGTACAACAGACATCTCTCTCCATCACTAGGTTACTACATGGTACAACAGACATCTCTCTCCATCACTAGGTTACTACATGGTACAACAGACATCTCTCTCCATCACTAGGTTACTACATGGTACAACAGACATCTCTCTCCATCACTAGGTTACTACATGGTACAACAGACATCTCTCTCCATCACTAGGTTACTACATGGTACAGCAGATAACACAACTGCTCTCTGCTGCTTGTGTTCCTTTTTAACCCTGGCTAAATGCAGATCTCTCTCTCTGTGTGTGTGTGTGTGCAGGCGATGAAGAAGATCAGTAAGGCGTGTCTAAAGTACGGAGAGTGGAAGCAGAGACACAACCCAGGCTTTAAGCCCTGGCTCTACCCTGAGCAGACTACACTTCCCACAATCCCTGTGTCCGAGCTTAGCATCCAGCACGCAGACAGCCTGGAGAACATTGACGAGAGTACACTCAGCGAGATGCAAACGCGAGAGGAGAGAGACAGCGACTAACATCACACACATAACACACACTTTGTTTTTCCCTCTCCAGTCAGTCTCTTTGTCCTGAATCACTTCCCCTATTGTCCATTATAACATGTGTCTCTGGATCACATTGGCTGTATCCTGTAAAGAATCCTGAACACACACACCGGTCCGCTCTCTGTTCCTCAACACTACAGATGTATGAATGTATGTAGAGTTCAATCTTAAATACAGATTCCTACAAAGGTTTTCATATTTCATTTGTTATCCGAGTCTTTCTTAAAGAGTGTGTGTGCGTGCGCTAAATGAGGTCTGACAAATGATTGACCTGATTTAACAGATTGTTCTGGTCTGAATCCATCACACACACGTACACACGTACACACACACTGTTTAATGCCGCTACTGCTGTGTGGCCTTGTTCCGAACAGGGATCCCCACTCTAGGTTGGCATGGCAACCCCCCACTCAACTTAACACCAGGGTAAGACTGGGACGGTGGAGGGAGAGAGTGGAGATGGGGGGAGAGAGTGAAAATGAGGAGGAAGTGAGAGCTCAGATGTTGATTTTGACCTCTCCTTCATTGGCACGGGGGGGGGGGCATAAGCACCAGAGCTGTAGTCTCTGAGAGGATTAGTTGTAACCAAAACGGTCTCTCTCTCTCACACACACACACACACACACACATATATCCAGTCTTTGCAGATAGCCTGTAGGGCTAAGGGAAGTGCTTGAGGAGGAGTTGGGGCCTGAAATGGTAACAGGCCAAATCATTGCAGTACTCCCTCTGTTTTTATTTCTCAAAACACAGACATGGTTTGGTAGTTTACAATGAATCACATGCTTAAAGTAATTACGTTTGGTTACCATGGGATTTCTGGGAGAGGTGACTGAAGGGACATGATTGTTCTTTGAACTGTCACAGGGCTAAATCCTGCCCTATAGTAAGACACGAGTAGGCTTAGTGAAGCACCTACACACACTTCTCATTCATATACAGGAAACTCAGTTATATCAAATTAACTTGTTCAAGTGTACTGTAGCGCTGCTCACATAATCCATGTATCCACGCAGGGTCATTTCTGTAACATTTGTTTGCAGTCGGGAAAAGACTACCGGGGCGTATTCGTTTTGTCAGCACGTCCTAGTACATACAGTGGGGAGAACAAGTATTTGATACACTGCCGATTTTGCAGGTTTTCCTACTTACAAAGCATGTAGAGGTCTGTCATTTTTATCATAGGTACACTTCAACTGTGAGAGACGGAATCTAAAACAAAAATCCAGAAAATCACATTGTATGATTTTTAAGTAATTAATTTGCATTTTATTGCATGACATAAGTATTTGATCACCTACCAACCAGTAAGAATTCCGGCTCTCACAGACCTGTTAGTTTTTCTTTAAGAAGCCCTCCTGTTCTCCACTCATTACCTGTATTAACTGCACCTGTTTGAACTCGTTACCTGTATAAAAGACACCTGTCCACACACTCAATCAAACAGACTCCAACCTCTCCACAATGGCCAAGACCAGAGAGCTGTGTAAGGACATCAGGGATAAATTGTAGACCTGTACAAGGCTGGGATGGGCTACAGGACAATAGGCAAGCAGCTTGGTGAGAAGGCAACAACTGTTGGCACAATTATTAGAAAATGGAAGAAGTTCAAGATGACGGTCAATCACCCTCGGTCTGGGGCTCCATGCAAGATCTCACCTCGTGGGGCATCAATGATCATGAGGAATGTGAGGGATCATCCCAGAACTACACGGCAGGACCTGGTCAATGACCTGAAGAGAGCTGGGACCACAGTCTCAAAGAAAACCATTAGTAACACACTACGCCGTCATGGATTAAAATCCTGCAGCGCACGCAAGGTCCCCCTGCTCAAGCCAGCGCATGTCCAGGCCCGTCTGAAGTTTGCCAATGACCATCTGGATGATCCAGAGGAGGAATGGGAGAAGGTCATGTGGTCTGATGAGACAAAAATAGAGCTTTTTGGTCTAAACTCCACTCGCCGTGTTTGGAGGAAGAAGAAGGATGAGTACAACCCCATGAACACCATCCCAACCGTGAAGCATGGAGGTGGAAACATCATTCTTTGGGGATGCTTTTCTGCAAAGGGGACAGGACGACTGCACCGTATTGAGGGGAGGATGGATGGGGCCATGTATCGCGAGATCTTGACCAACAACCTCCTTCCCTCAGTAAGAGCATTGAAGATGGGTCGTGGCTGGGTCTTCCAGCATGACAACGACCCGAAACACACAGCCAGGGCAACTAAGGAGTGGCTCCGTAAGAAGCATCTCAAGGTCCTGGAGTGGCCTTGCCAGTCTCCAGACCTGAACCCAATAGAAAATCTTTGGAGGGAGCCGAAAGTCCGTATTGCCCAGCGACAGCCCCGAAACCTGAAGGATCTGGAGAAGGTCTGTATGGAGGAGTGGGCCAAAATCCCTGCTGCAGTGTGTGCAAACCTGGTCAAGAACTACAGGAAACGTATGATCTCTGTAATTGCAAACAAAGGTTTCTGTACCAAATATTAAGTTCTGCTTTTCTGATGTATCAAATACTTATGTCATGCAATAAAATGCAAATAAATTACTTAAAAATCATACAATGTGATTTTCTGGATTTTTGTTTTAGATTCCTTCTCTCACAGTTGAAGTGTACCTATGATAAAAATTACAGACCTCTACATGCTTTGTAAGTAGGAAAACCTGCAAAATCGTCAGTGTATCAAATACTTGTTCTCCCCACTGTAACTTCTCCTACAGTGGATTCGGAAAGTATTCAGACCCCTTAACTTTTTCCACTTTTTGTTACATTACAGCCTTACTCTAAAATTGATTAAATAGTTTTCAAACCCTCGTCTACACACAATACCCCATAATGACAAAGCAAAAACAGGTTTTTAGAAATCTTTGCAAATGTACAAAAAATAAAAAACATGACATTTACAGAAGTATTCCAACACTTTACTCAGTACTTTGTTGAAGCAGCTTTGGCAGTGATTACAGCCTCCAATTTTCTTCGGTATGACGCTACAAGCTTGGCAGACCTGTATTTGGGGAGTTTCTCCCATTCTTCTCTGCAGATCCTTTCAAGCTTTGTCAGGTTGGATGGGGAGTGTCGCTGCACAGCTATTTTCAGGTCTCCAAAGATGTTAGATCGGATTGAAGTCCGGGCTCCTACTGGGCCACTCAAGGACATTCAGAGACTTGTCCCGAAGCTAATCCTGCGTTGTCTTGGCTGTGTGCTTAGGGTTGTTGTCCTGTTGGAAGGTGAACCAGTCTGAGGTCCTGCCCGCTCTGGAGCAGGTTTTCATCAGTGATCTCTCTGTACTTTGCTCCGTTCATCTTTCCCTCAATCCTGACTAGTCACCCAGTCCCTGCCGCTGAAAACATCCCCACAGCATGATGCTGCCCCCACATTGCTTCCCCGTAGGGATGATCCCAGATGTCCTCCAGATGTGACGCTTGGCATTCAGTTTAATCTAGGTTTCATCAGACCAGAGAATCTTGTTTCTCATGGTCTGAGAGTCTTTAGCTGTCTTTTGGTAAACTGTTATATGTTATATGCCTTTTATCTCCACAGAGGAACTCTATAGAGCTCTGTCAGAGTGACCATCGGGTTCTTGGTCACCTCCCTGACCAAGGCCCTTCTCGCCCGATTGCTCAGTTTGGCCAAGTGGCCAGCTCTAGGAAGAGTCTTGGTGGTTCCAAACTTCTTCCATTTAAGAATGATGGAGGCCACTGTGTTCTTGGGGACCTTCAATGCTGCAGAAATGATTTGGCACCATTCTCTAGATCTGTGCCTGGACACAATCCTGTCTCTGAGCTCTACGGACCATTCCTTCCACGTCATGGCTTGGTTTTTGCTCTGACATTCACTGTCAACATGCTAGACCTTATGTAGACAGGTGTGTGCCTTTCCAAATCATGTCCAATCATTTGAATTTACCACAGGTGGACCAATCAAGTTGTAGAAATATCTCAAGGATGATCAATGGAAACAAGATGCACCTGAGCTCAATTTCGAGTCTCATAGAAAAGGGTCTGAATACTTATGTAAATAAGGTATTTCTGTTATTTCTATATACATTTGCAAAAAGAATCTTAAAACCTGTTTTCGCTTTGTCATTATGGGGTAATGTGTGTAATTTATTTTTATTTAATACATTTTAGAACAAGGCTTTAATGTGGAAAAATTCAAGGGTTCCGAATACTTTCCGAATGCACTGTCGGACGCGCTTTGTTTGCAAATCCTGTTATCTTCTTCTTCTATGGTATTATGGCGTTCGCACAATTTTATGTGCATGCCAAGACAAGTTTGGTAACTAGAACATTTTGGAATGTATTATTATTATTTGTACTATTTGAGAATTATTTTCAATAACATTCAGTACTACGTTCTGTAAGGTTAGGCTACAATATGTTTTGGAGAATGTTAATTGTCATTTTACATATTTAGTTTTTTGATTGCTGTCTGGTTTGGCTATACATGAATGCTGCATTCGTAACCAAGTGGGAATTTACCACATACGAATGGGAACAATCCACTTAAATGGCCTCCAACTGGTAATTATTAGTGGGAAACTCTGTCACTTCTCCCACATGCTGTCCTCTGACGTCACCTAATAAGGAAATGACCTAGATAACAGCATTTTCAGCAGTTAAATGCAACAAAACATTATTTATAAAAAGCTATCTATATGTTTTTTGAACACTATAATTTTTTCAACCAAGCAGCTGTACTTTGTTTGGCTAATGGCCAGTAAGCTGCGGAAACCCAATCAGCTTTCCTCAATGAGTTCAAAGCATGTGAATTCATCCAACTGATATTTATAACTTCACTGGTAAATTCCCACCTCCCACTTGGTTAAGGAACGCAGCAAAAGGCTCCTCACAAGAACGGCAGATCAGACCATGGGAAATGTTTGATGTGGCAGCATTGATGTGGCAGCATGTAACTTTTCAGTGCCCAAGACAAGGGCCTAGTCTAAAACCCAGTTTAAGCCTCATGTTTTTTTAAGTTTGTCAATTTTTGTTTTGTTTTGTCCTGCAGTGTAAATAAGACAAACTGTGAGCTGTTGCCTGGCTACCTGTCCACATCACTCTGGCCAAACTGATGTTTCTTCTCCACGATGAGTCTGGATTTGCCTCCCTCCCCTATAATTTATAGAACGCAAACACATTCTGACTTCTGATTGGTCCCATAAACCAATGGGTTGGGCCAGAGCTGGCCTACATGACATAAGCAACTTATATTTTTTCACTGGTTAGATTTGTTAGAGACGATCCAATCGCTGAATAATTTGTTTTATACAACGCCCCTCATTTTGAAATGAACTCTTGAAATTTCTTCTAGGATGGCAGATTCAGACAGAATGTATGTAGCGATTGATAGAGCAGTGGAATTAAATTCAGGGTGAGTCATCAGGCAACTACGACCTGGAACCCCACATTCTTTATATAATGAACCCAAATTGTGTATCTGTACCATGTCTCAGTTTAAAAGGCTACACACTGCGCATGAAGGCCTGTCTCCCTGCCACCCTCGGATCGACCCCACCATGGATGCTAGACCAGGGGTGAGTCACTGTCTTTCCTGTCTTCCCCATTTCCTCTCCTTCTCCCCTCCTCCTCTCCTCTATCCCTTCTCCCCTCCTCCTCTCTCCGCTACAGGCTATGCCTATACCTCCACACAGCTGCAAGCCGATGGAAAAGGAGGGACATAGGTTTATAATGTACAGTCTTTATTTTGCAGCACTGTGTCCTAGATAGAATGTTTCCCCTAGGACAATAAAGTTAATTTATAATCTGCATCCAACATCTTTATTGTGTAGCCTAATCATCTCATGCTGAATTTCTTTGTGGGAAAAAATCTATGCCACTTTCAGGGCAATACAATCCCATAAACCATAATAACCTTGGTCCTAAGGGATTGGATTTATGTGATATATAGGCATACTCAACTAGCCTGAGTAGAAGTTGCCTGCAGATGAGGAAATCCATATGTATTCACAGAAATAATGTAGGCCGATATATATTGGTCTCCGGGAGAGTTGTTAGGACAGATCGACTCTGACTGCAGGCATAGGCCTAATTTTCAGCGCCAATGAAAGAAGCTCTCATCCCATGAAGTTAGTTACTGTAGCCTCTCCACCTCAACACTACAGCAGTCACTTGTCGCCTTCCTGTGGTTGAAAACGACACTACACACCGTCCTAGAATCACTCAGAAATATGTATGTGAATACAATGTCCAGTGTTGTTATTTTATGTTTCCACGCAGAATGGAACGATCATTTTAGTCGGAATGGCTACTGTTGCAAAGCACCAGACCGAATTGTTCCCATACAAATGTTGCTACTAATGTCCAGAAATAAATTGTTAGCCTGCGATTCATCTCCAAATCGTACGTTTGTGTGGAACTGGTTCCCTGTCTATGTTTACTAGAATATGTGTCTGTTGGTGTGTTCTCTCGCATATAGACTTCAAAGGTTGAAAAGTGGACTGGCTGAAAACCGGACTGTGCTCCTTTTTAATTGTAATCAGTCACGTGACCGCGGCAGAAGTTTTCGGTGGATTTGTGTCTTTGCTGCTGGTGCTTTCGAAGCGTGAGAAAAAGACATTGGCGAACTCGCCGTGAAATATCCCCATATACCACAAAACCTCAATTCCAGTCAGCAGAGAAACGGTTCAAAACACAGAGAAGGTAAATCATATATATTTTTTTACATTTTCTGTAGAGTTTATGATTGAAAAACGTCAGAGGAAAGAAAGGACCAAAACAGATTTTGTAATGAGGTGAATTTGTAAAGAATTCCTCTGCACTTTCAAGTGTAGTTGCAAAGGCATAATAGCCTAGACTCGGATGTGATTGTCAACAATCTAGCTACGTTTTTAGAGCAACCTGTAAGATTGTAAACGGGCAGTTGCTGTTAGTTAATGTATTAAAATGACCGCCTGTAGCGTTTCATCGTGGATAAAATAAAATTATAAACGCCTAGAACCGTTTTCCTTCTTTTGTGGTAGATTTAGGCTATAGTTTAAACGACCAAGAAGCGAGGACCCCCGTCTCCGTTATTGCGGAACGCTGACACGGTTGTTTATCCCAGAGGGAATCTGTTTCCTCTATTCTTATCGGATCTCAGGGCTTAAGTCCGCTCATTTTACAGGATCATACATCAATGATTTACAATATTAACAAGTTATTTCCGTGCGTGTGTCAAATCTGATGTGCGTGAAATGGGAGTAGTGTTACTGGTTTAGACTGAGTTAATGTGCACCTCTTTCCGTGTTCCGCCGTCGTCCAAACTAGAGGTGCAGGTTTGACAGGTGCTTTGCAGAGCCATGTAGCGCCCCATTAACGTTACATGGGGAATATTTAAACAATACTATGTAACTGTATGTCTAGAACTAGCACAATATAAAAAAATTCTCTCTCTTATTATTATTGTAATAATACAAAAAATCATAATACATTTCATTTGTATAGTGCTTTTCCTTAGAGTTCTCTCAAAGCTCTACTGAGGAAAAAAAAAATACAATTAAAAACAACATACATTTAAAATGCAGTAGTGGGCTAGGTGCCAAAATCATAATAGATTGGGACTACGACTATAAAAGAGGGCTTTAAGCATTCCATATGCGAGGGGCAAGGCAGCGGAAGGCTCGGCACCCCATAGTTCGGAGACGTGTCTTGGGGACTTGAAGCAGTAGGGAGTGGCTGGAGCGGAGAGTGCTAGGTGGCTCACTGATTGAGATGAGGCCGCTGATGTAGGTTGGGCTCAAAAATACACCTTATGAAACAGCAGGGACTGTGAAGAGACACACAAAGGTACATACGCACACAAGCGCTAGCACACACACTCTACACACCTGTACATTGTAATATTGTTGTGTGGTGGTATTATACATTTTCTATTGTAGATATGTAGTGGTGTAGTAATGTTATATGATGTACTGTTTTATCTTTTGTTTTTTATGTAATGTTAGTGCCTGAATGTTATTGGAAGATCCCTAATAAATACAAATGTAATTTAAAATCAGGATCGGCCCAAGCACTGACCCATGTGGGACACCGCATGTGACTGTAGAATCCTCTGATCTGGTCTCTCCAATAGTTATGTATTGCCTTCTATTGGAGAGTTAGGAGGAGATTCACTTCAGAGCTGTTAAAGAGATAGCAGTGTGCTCTCTGAGACGATGCAGGAGGATGTTGTGGCCTACTGTGTCAGAAGCAGAACTGAGATCTAAGAGGAAGATGCTAGGAGATCCTGAATCAGAAGCTATCACAGAGTCGTGGTAGGGCTAGGTGATATGGCCAAAATATATCACAGTATAAAAACTAATGTCGGTATTTTATGTTTTTGAATAATACAAGTCTACATTTGCTTTATGAGTAGTGAGTGAACCTAGGGTGGCAACACACAAGTGATTTCAATGGGTCTTTCTCCATTCTGATCAATTAAACTTCAACACAAAATTATTTTCAGCATTTTCATCAATTTCTGCATTTCCTGCACTCAATTGAGATCATTTCCACACTGCCATGAGGGGCTGCACGATATGTGAGAACAATCTAGGCCTTATTTATAACCAAATGTTCCAAATGCGATTTGACTTGCGATTTAGCGCAAAACACTTGGGTGAATTGTTGGAATCATGGAAATAGAATGATTATTATTATTTTTTAGTTAGAATGTAATAGTGGGCACTTTGAACAGTGTTTTTTGACATAACAACAAATTAAAATGCCATGGAGGAGTTTTTGTGACAGGTTAGTAACCAAATTGTTGATAAGTGTTTCCTAGGGGACCCTATAGACTTTGGCTACATCGAATGTTTTCTCTTAGCTACCTCCTGTATCTAACATATTCATGCTTTGCGTTTTTCTCTTTGATTTAGAAGATACTGTTGCACAAACAACATGCTGATTTAGGTCTACACCATCACTGGTAGTATCAGGCTGTATAGCTAATTACGTTTGCTCTGACTCAGTACATTTATTAGCTAGCTAAGTAGCAGGTTAGCATTAGCGACTAACACGATTTAGGACCAACTTGCTAAGAAAAGACAAACTAGCTGTTTGCAGTTGTAAAAAATGCAAACTAATAGTGTAATTATAGAACGCTAGTGGATTTATATTAAGAAGCAAAGTGAAAACATCATCGTTGTCATCAACATTGTTGCGTGTGCTGCATTGACCATGCAGACTGGACACGTCTCGTGGTCGAGGAACAACAAATGCGCTCCTTGAGTGATGGGGCGGAGCTTCCATCCCTCTCCTCGCCCCAACCTGGGCTCAAACCCTCTGTACACATCAACAACTGCCTCCCGCAAAGCATCGTTACCTATCGCCCCACAAAACCGCGGCTCAGAATGACAGTAGTTCCTCAATGTATTTGAAAAATCTCCCTTTCGATAACCACTCTGAATGAAAGGGAGAAATGTCATGCTCTGATCCAGTGGAAACGTCATAAAATAGGCCTACCTGATTACATTTACATTACACATTTAAGTCATTTAGCAGACGCTCTTATCCAGTGCGACTTACAAATTGGTGCATTCACCTTATGATATCCAGTGGAACAACCACTTTACAATAGTGCATCTAACTCTTTTAAGGGGGGGGGGGGGTTAGAAGGATTACTTTATCCTATCCTAGGTATTCCTTAAAGAGGTGGGGTTTCAGGTGTCTCCGGAAGGTGGTGATTGACTCCGCTGACCTGGCGTCGTGAGGGAGTTTGTTCCACCATTGGGGTGCCAGAGCAGCGAACAGTTTTGACTGGGCTGAGCGGGAACTGTACTTCCTCAGAGGTAGGGAGGCGAGCAGGCCAGAGGTGGATGAACGCAGTGCCCTTGTTTGGGTGTAGGGCCTGATCAGAGCCTGAAGGTATGGAGGTGCCGTTCCCCTCACAGCTCCGAGGGCAAGCACCATGGTCTTGTAGCGGATGCGAGCTTCAACTGGAAGCCAGTGGAGAGAGCGGAGGAGCGGGGTGACGTGAGAGAACTTGGGAAAGTTGAACACCAGACGGGCTGCGGCGTTCTGGATGAGTTGTAGGGGTTTAATGGCACAGGCAGGGAGCCCAGCCAACAGCGAGTTGCAGTAATCCAGACGGGAGATGACAAGTGCCTGGATTAGGACCTGCGCCGCTTCCTGCGTGAGGCAGGGTCGTACTCTGCGAATGTTGTAGAGCATGAACCTACAGGAACGGGTCACCGCCTTGATGTTAGTTGAGAACGACAGGGTGTTGTCCAGGATCACGCCAAGGTTCTTAGCACTCTGGGAGGAGGACACAATGGAGTTGTCAACCGTGATGGCGAGATCATGGAACGGGCAGTCCTTCCCCGGGAGGAAGAGCAGCTCCGTCTTGCCGAGGTTCAGCTTGAGGTGGTGATCCGTCATCCACACTGATATGTATGCCAGACATGCAGAGATGCGATTCACCACCTGGTTATCAGAGGGGGGAAAGGAGAAGATTAATTGTGTGTCGTCTGCATAGCAATGATAGGAGAGACCATGTGAGGATATGACAGAGCCAAGTGACTTGGTGTATAGCGAGAATAGGAGAGGGCCTAGAACAGAGCCCTGGGGGACACCAGTGGTGAGAGCACGTGGTGCGGAGACAGATTCTCGCCACGCCACCTGGTAGGAGCGACCTGTCAGGTAGGACGCAATCCAAGCGTGGGCCGCGCCGGAGATGCCCAGCTCGGAGAGGGTGGAGAGGAGGATCTGATGGTTCACAGTATCAAAGGCAGCCGATAGGTCTAGAAGGATGAGAGCAGAGGAGAGAGAGTTAGCTTTAGCAGTGCGGAGCGCCTCCGTGACACAGAGAAGAGCAGTCTCAGTTGAATGACTAGTCTTGAAACCTGACTGATTTGGATCAAGAAGGTCATTCTGAGAGAGATAGCAGGAGAGCTGGCCAAGGACGGCACGTTCAAGAGTTTTGGAGAGAAAAGAAAGAAGGGATACTGGTCTGTAGTTGTTGACATCGGAGGGATCGAGTGTAGGTTTTTTCAGAAGGGGTGCAACTCTCGCTCTCTTGAAGACGGAAGGGACGTAGCCAGCGGTCAAGGATGAGTTGATGAGCGAGGTGAGGTAAGGGAGAAGGTCTCCGGAAATGGTCTGGAGAAGAGAGGAGGGGATAGGGTCAAGCGGGCAGGTTGTTGGGCGGCCGGCCGTCACAAGACGCAAGATTTCATCTGGAGAGAGAGGGGAGAAAGAGGTCAAAGCACAGGGTAGGGCAGTGTGAGCAGAACCAGCGGTGTCGTTTGACTTAGCAAACGAGGATCGGATGTCGTCGACCTTCTTTTCAAAATGGTTGACGAAGTCATCAGCAGAGAGGGAGGAGGGGGGAGGAGGGGGAGGAGGATTCAGGAGGGAGGAGAAGGTGGCAAAGAGCTTCCTAGGGTTAGAGGCAGATGCTTGGAATTTAGAGTGGTAGAAATTGGCTTTAGCAGCAGAGACAGAAGAGGAGAATGTAGAGAGGAGGGAGTGAAAGGATGCCAGGTCCGCAGGGAGGCGAGTTTTCCTCCATTTCCGCTCGGCTGCCCGGAGCCCTGTTCTGTGAGCTCGCAATGAGTCGTCGAGCCATGGAGCAGGAGGGGAGGACCGAGCCGGCCTGGAGGATAGGGGACATAGAGAGTCAAAGGATGCAGAAAGGGAGGAGAGGAGGGTTGAGGAGGCAGAATCAGGAGATAGGTTGGAGAAGGTTTGAGCAGAGGGAAGAGATGATAGGATGGAAGAGGAGAGAGTAGCGGGGGAGAGAGAGCGAAGGTTGGGACGGCGCGATACCATCCGAGTAGGGGCAGTGTGGGAAGTGTTGGATGAGAGCGAGAGGGAAAAGGATACAAGGTAGTGGTCGGAGACTTGGAGGGGAGTTGCAATGAGATTAGTGGAAGAACAGCATCTAGTAAAGATGAGGTCAAGCGTATTGCCTGCCTTGTGAGTAGGGGGGGAAGGTGAGAGGGTGAGGTCAAAAGAGGAGAGGAGTGGAAAGAAGGAGGCAGAGAGGAATGAGTCAAAGGTAGACGTGGGGAGGTTAAAGTCACCCAGAACTGTGAGAGGTGAGCCATCCTCAGGAAAGGAACTTATCAGGGCGTCAAGCTCATTGATGAACTCTCCAAGGGAACCTGGAGGGCGATAAATGATAAGGATGTTAAGCTTGAAAGGGCTGGTAACTGTGACAGCATGGAATTCAAAGGAGGCGATAGACAGATGGGTCAGGGGAGAAAGAGAGAATGTCCACTTGGGAGAGATGAGGATCCCAGTGCCACCACCCCGCTGACCAGAAGCTCTCGGGGTGTGCGAGAACACGTGGGCAGACGAGGAGAGAGCAGTAGGAGTAGCAGTGTTATCAGTGGTAATCCATGTTTCCGTCAGTGCCAAGAAGTCGAGGGACTGGAGGGAAGCATAGGCTGAGATGAACTCTGCCTTGTTGGCCGCAGATCGGCAGTTCCAGAGGCTGCCTGAGACCTGGAACTCCACGTGGGTCGTGCGCGCTGGGACCACCAGGTTAGAGTAGCAGCGGCCACGCGGTGTGAAGCGTTTGTATGGTCTGTGCAGAGAGGAGAGAACAGGGATAGACAGACACATAGTTGACAGGCTACAGAAGAGGCTACGCTAATGCAAAGGAGATTGGAATGACAAGTGGACTACACGTCTCGAATGTTCAGAAAGTTAAGCTTACGTTGCAAAAAAATCTTATTGACTAAAATGATATAGTACTGCTGGCTGGTGAAATAGGCTAGCTAGCAGTGGCTGCGTTGTTGACTTTGTTTGAAAGTGTAGCTGGCTAGGTAACCTCTAACTGGCTAGGTAACCTCGACAATTACTCTAGACTACACAATTATCTTGGATACAAAGACGGCTATGTAGCCAGCTAAGATCAAACAAATCAAACTGTTGTACTGTAATGAAATGAAATGTAATACTACCTGTAATACTACCTGTGGAGCAAAGCGGAATGCAACTACTCGCTCCAAACCAAACCGGAAGTGCGTATCGTAGAGGGAGAGGCAATAGAAGTGTTGTTTCTTGTATTATTGTCTTTTGTGTCTTTAGAGGACTGCTTCACCTTAATGTCCCCTTTCCCTTTTCTTCTGTCCTTATTTTGTCCCACTTTGTCCCTTCTTTGTCCCTTCTTCTCTTCTGCCAACTAGGTTTATAATAAGTTGATTACTTATTATCCCTTGCGCAAATAGCCCACAGCTGTGTCTGTCCAGAGCTCACTGGCATGCGAAACCTGAGGGCACAAAATATTTTATATAAATGCTAGTATGCTAGCACCAGCTCGGGCTGGACCCAATTTATAGTTAATACAATGTTTCAAGTTCGTTGCAGACAGGCCATGTGTAATATGATTTATAGGATATTTATTTCTATCAGGATTTTTTTCCTACCTGCAGGCTGCAATTTTGTTGGCTTTATGTAGACTCTCTTTTTTAAAATAAGTGGCAATGGCAATAGAAGTTACTTTTTAGGTTTGTATACTTTTCATTTAGATTTGGATAGAATTTTGATTAACAACAGGACAATGATTTTGAAATACAAAGGAGTTATTATAAATTAAATTAAACTGTTCCACGAAAATGTGCATATGAAAACCATAACTGGCATGCAGATCATTATAATTGGTAAGATAATTTGGCATTCCACATGAGAAAGGTTGCAGACTCCTCATGTAGCCTATTATTGACAATTTCAGGAGAGTAGCGGCAGAATCTGCGAAAGCCAGCAAGAGCGGGAGGAGGATGGTCAGGTTATTTTCTTCTGGTTATCTTGATCTCTGGCTCCCTCTTGAGTCATTTGTGTCTTCATCAAACAGTGCACTTAGCATCAGACACAGTCATTGCAAAAAGTTGCTTTAATTAAAACCCACAAGGTGTGTTGATATGGTAAAATAATACACTCCGAGACAGGATTGTGTTGAGGCACAGATCTGGGGAAGGGTACCAAAACATTTATGCAGCATTGAAGGTCCCCAAGAACACAGTGGCCTTCAACATTCTTAAATGGAGAAGTTTGGAACCACCAAGACTCTTCCTAGAGCTGGCCGCCCGGCCAAACTGAGCAACCGGAGGGAGAATTGCCTTGGTCAGGGAGGTGACCAAGAACCCAATGGTCACTCTGACAGAGCTCTATAGAGTTCCTCTGTGGAGATACTTGTCCTTCTGGAGGTTCTCCTATCTCTGCAGCACTCCGCCAATCAGGCCTTTATGGTAGAGTGGCTAGACGGAAGCCACTCCTCAGTAAAAGGCACATGACAGCCCGCTTGCAATTTGCCAAAAGCCACCTAAAGGACTCTGACCATGAGAAACAAGATTCTCTGGTTTGATGACACCAAAATTGAACTCTTTGGCCTGAATGCCAAGCGTCACGTCTGGAGGAAACCAGGCACTGCTCATCACCTGGCCAATACCATCCCTACGGTGAAGCGTAGTGGTGGCAGCATCATCCTGTGGGGATGTTAATCAGCGGCAGAGGCTGGGAGACTAGTCCGTATCGAGGGAAAGATGAACAGAGCAAAGTACAGCTTAGTGATGAGCTTCGTGGGCACTATGGTGTTGAATGCTGCGCTGTAGTCAATGAACCGCATTCTCACATAGGTGTTCCTTTTGTTAAGGTGAGGAAGGGCAGTGTGGAGTGCGATTGACATTGCCTCATCTGTGGATCTGTTGGGGCGGTATGCAAATTAGGGTGGCTCTAGGGTGTCCCGGGAGGATGCTGCTGATGTGAGCCATGACCAGCCTTTCAAAGCGCTTCATGGCTACTGACGTGAGTGCCACGGGGCGGTAATCATCTGCGATTGATTTAAATTTCAGTCATCTGATTTTTTTTGCTTTAACCCCAGTATGCTGGCCATGCTAGCTGTTGGCCATGCTAGCTGTTGGCCATGCTAGCTGTTGGCCATGCTAGCTGTTGGCCATGCTAGCTGTTGGCCATGCTAGCTGTTGGCCATGCTAGCTGTTGGCCATGCTTGCTGTGGGCCACCGCTGGTAAATTTAATATAAACTGCTACTTGACTTTGGGGTTATGTGTCTGCAGGTGTGTGTGTGGGAGACGGGGACAAAAGTGAGTGTGATCTAAAATCTGTCCTGTGGAAGAGTAGAGCCTACTGTGACTCATGTTGCCCCCACCCTCTGTCTCAACGGTTTGATTAGGAGGAAATTGAATGTGTGTGAGTCATTGAGCTCGAAGGAGGGGTACCAGGGTGGGACCCAGCTAGCACAGTGGATCTGGGCCGATTCCGGCTGAGAGTCGGGGCACTCCGGCTGAGAGTCGGGGCATTCCGGCTGAGAGTCGGGGCACTCCGGCTGAGAGTCGGGGCACTCCGGCTGAGAGTCGGGGCACTCCGGCTGAGAGTCGGGGCACTCCGGCTGAGAGTCGGGGCATTCCGGCTGAGAGTCGGGGCACTCCGGCTGAGAGTCGGGGCACTCCGGCTGAGAGTCGGGGCATTCCGGCTGAGAGTCGGGGCACTCCGGCTGAGAGTCGGGGCACTCCGGCTGAGAGTCGGGGCACTCCGGCTGAGAGTCGGGGCACTCCGGCTGAGAGTCGGGGCATTCCGGCTGAGAGTCAGACTCGGCTGACGTCATGTGGCCAGAGTCTGGGCCGCCTTCGGCAGTATTACTTATGGCTAGGATGCGGGGATTGAGCTCGGGCCGAGTTATCTGGCCCAAATGTATTACTTGGGGCCGTGGCCAATTAGGGCTACACTCTGGCAGATGATTACACGGGCTGCTTTATATAATTAACATTTAATTATTAATTTATTTTCCCATATTTTCCACATTCCACAAAAATACAATTAACATTTAAATGAACTTTTAGAGTCCTGTTTAGTATTTTGATACTTTGTGGAAGGCAATTGATAAGCATTGATAAGAGCTTCCCGAGTGGCACAGCAGTCTAAGACACTGCAGCACAGTGCGAGCTGCGTTTCTACAGATGCTGGTTTGAGACCTGTGCCGGCTGTCACCGGGAGACGCACAATTGGCCCAGTGTCGTCGGAGTTGGGGGAGGGTTTGGCCGGCCGAGATGTCCTTGTCCCATCGCATTGTAGCAACTCCTGTGGCGGGCTAGGCGCATGCACGCTGACACGGTCACCATGTGTATGACGTTTCCTCCGAGACATTTATTAGTTTTTGTGGATGGGTATAATTTGTATGTATAAAATGTATAATAGTAATACTTAAAATTACTAAATCGGGTCATGGGGGTGATTCTGGTAAAATGCCAGCAAAGCTGGCGGAATTCTGGTAGACGGAATGGGCCGATTCTGGGCTGTCATTCATTTTGATTCCGGGCCGAGTCCGACACCCGATTCCGAGCTGATTCAATCACTCCCGGGCCCCCCTGAAGAGGGCCACTTCTGGGCCGATTCCTCATTGCTAGCTGGCGTGTGAGTCACTGTTAGTGGGTGTGTGTGATGGGAAGAGTGGTCCAGGTCATGCATCACACACAGCAGCCTTAATTGTCACTCATAATGAGGATCTGAAACTCTCTGTGTGTGTCTCAGAGAGATATAAAACCAAGGCCTTCTGACCTTAACCCTCAGTGATTTTTACTAACACCACAGACTTACTATTCTCACCCCCCCGGTATTCCTCCCTCTCTCTCCCTTCTTCTCCCCACAACAAAATGTCACGGTTTGACTTCAGTATTCAACGCTTGTCCAGGGAGTGGGGATACATGTCAAATTTCAACGGATTAGTTTAGGCATTAATTCCGAATGGTTAAGGTTTGGGGGTAGGTTTAACCTTTTTTTTTATTTTTTATAAACGAGTACCTAGCACCAAGGTTATTATAGTTTTGTGTTTTTATATTAGTTTTTATTTCTTAGAAATTCTGTTTAGTTTCAGTTAGTTTTCCAACATGATTTACTAGTTTTTATTTAGTTTTAGTGTGATTTAAAAACATTTCTATTTAGTTTTTATGTTATTCAGTTTTAGTGATCGGGACAGAAAGTAGCTTATGCATGGGAGGCTAGCAAGTATATCTGTCTAGGTTCTATTTCTAGAGCAATAGCATTCGGTCTGGGGAGGATGTTAGATTTTCTTGGACATTTCAAAAATTAAAATGTTCCCGGGGAGGGTCCTCTTCAGACAGACAATTCTTCTAACAAATCACGAGTTAAATCTTTGTGGATTGTTGAGGGATTAAACAATTCTGTGGTTGAGATGGATGAGGCAGAATAAATGGCAAATAAGTCTGCCTCACAACCGATTGGCAAACATACTGCAAATTGAGAAATCATGCGACTAAATGGAATAAAAAGAAGAAACTACACTATGAAACAAAGATAAATGACAAAGAATGATAGTACCTTAAAAAATAACGGAGCACCTTAAATAAAATGTTGGGCAAAAAGCCAAACTCCGCTCTCATTCATTGAATCAGATGGCTCATTCATCACAAAACCCACTGATATTGCTAACTACTTGAATGATTTTTTAAATTGCCGAGATTAGCAAATTTAGGCATGATTTTTCAGCAACAAACGCTGACGATACACATCCAAGTATATCTGACCAATTTATGAAAGACAAGCATTGTAATTTTGAATTCCGTAGAGTGAGTGTGGAAGAGATGTAAAAAGTTTTGTGTATCAATAATGACAAGCCACCGGGGTCTGACAACTTGGATGGAAAATGACTGAGGATCATAGCGGACGATATTGCCACTCCTATTTGCTACATCTTCAATTTAATCCTACTAGAAAGTGTGTACCCTCAGGCCTGGAGGGAAGCTAAAGTCACTCCGCTACTTAAGAATAGTAAAGCCCTTTACTGGCTCAAATAGCTAACCAATCTCTTACCAACCCTTAGTAAACATTTGGAATTCCACCATCAGCACTGGCCTGTACCCTACCTTCCCTAAGCTCTCTCCTGGCCTGTACCCTACCTTCCCTAAGCTCTCTCCCGGCCTGTACCCTACCTTCCCTAAGCTCTCTCCCGGCCTGTACCCTACCTTCCCTAAGCTCTCTCCCGGCCTGTACCCTACCTTCCCTAAGCTCTCTCCCGGCCTGTACCCTACCTTCCCTAAGCTCTCTCCCGGCCTGTACCCTACCTTCCCTAAGCTCTCTCCCGGCCTGTACCCTACCTTCCCTAAGCTCTCTCCCGGCCTGTACCCTACCTTCCCTAAGCTCTCTCCCGGCCTGTACCCTACCTTCCCTAAGCTCTCTCCCGGCCTGTACCCTACCTTCCCTAAGCTCTCTCCCGGCCTGTACCCTACCTTCCCTAAGCTCTCTCCCGGCCTGTACCCTACCTTCCCTAAGCTCTCTCCCGGCCTGTACCCTACCTTCCCTAAGCTCTCTCCCGGCCTGTACCCTACCTTCCCTAAGCTCTCTCCCGGCCTGTACCCTACCTTCCCTAAGCTCTCTCCCGGCCTGTACCCTACCTTCGCTAAGCTCTCTCCCGGCCTGTACCCTACCTTCCCTAAGCTCTCTCCCGGCCTGTACCCTACCTTCCCTAAGCTCTCTCCCGGCCTGTACCCTACCTTCCCTAAGCTCTCTCCCGGCCTGTACCCTACCTTCCCTAAGCTCTCTCCCGGCCTGTACCCTACCTTCCCTAAGCTCTCTCCCGGCCTGTACCCTACCTTCCCTAAGCTCTCTCCCGGCCTGTACCCTACCTTCCCTAAGCTCTCTCCCGGCCTGTACCCTACCTTCCCTAAGCTCTCTCCCGGCCTGTACCCTACCTTCCCTAAGCTCTCTCCCGGCCTGTACCCTACCTTCCCTAAGCTCTCTCCCGGCCTGTACCCTACCTTCCCTAAGCTCTCTCCCGGCCTGTACCCTACCTTCCCTAAGCTCTCTCCCGGCCTGTACCCTACCTTCCCTAAGCTCTCTCCCGGCCTGTACCCTACCTTCCCTAAGCTCTCTCCCGGCCTGTACCCTACCTTCCCTAAGCTCTCTCCCGGCCTGTACCCTACCTTCCCTAAGCTCTCTCCCGGCCTGTACCCTACCTTCGCTAAGCTCTCTCCCGGCCTGTACCCTACCTTCGCTAAGCTCTCTCCCGGCCTGTACCCTACCTTCCCTAAGCTCTCTCCCGGCCTGTACCCTACCTTCCCTAAGCTCTCTCCCGGCCTGTACCCTACCTTCCCTAAGCTCTCTCCCGGCCTGTACCCTACCTTCCCTAAGCTCTCTCCCGGCCTGTACCCTACCTTCCCTAAGCTCTCTCCCGGCCTGTACCCTACCTTCCCTAAGCTCTCTCCCGGCCTGTACCCTACCTTCCCTAAGCTCTCTCCCGGCCTGTACCCTACCTTCCCTAAGCTCTCTCCCGGCCTGTACCCTACCTTCCCTAAGCTCTCTCCCGGCCTGTACCCTACCTTCCCTAAGCTCTCTCCCGGCCTGTACCCTACCTTCCCTAAGCTCTCTCCCGGCCTGTACCCTACCTTCCCTAAGCTCTCTCCCGGCCTGTACCCTACCTTCCCTAAGCTCTCTCCCGGCCTGTACCCTACCTTCCCTAAGCTCTCTCCCGGCCTGTACCCTACCTTCCCTAAGCTCTCTCCCGGCCTGTACCCTACCTTCCCTAAGCTCTCTCCCGGCCTGTACCCTACCTTCCCTAAGCTCTCTCCCGGCCTGTACCCTACCTTCCCTAAGCTCTCTCCCGGCCTGTACCCTACCTTCCCTAAGCTCTCTCCCGGCCTGTACCCTACCTTCCCTAAGCTCTCTCCCGGCCTGTACCCTACCTTCCCTAAGCTCTCTCCCGGCCTGTACCCTACCTTCCCTAAGCTCTCTCCCGGCCTGTACCCTACCTTCCCTAAGCTCTCTCCCGGCCTGTACCCTACCTTCCCTAAGCTCTCTCCCGGCCTGTACCCTACCTTCCCTAAGCTCTCTCCCGGCCTGTACCCTACCTTCCCTAAGCTCTCTCCCGGCCTGTACCCTACCTTCCCTAAGCTCTCTCCCGGCCTGTACCCTACCTTCCCTAAGCTCTCTCCCGGCCTGTACCCTACCTTCCCTAAGCTCTCTCCCGGCCTGTACCCTACCTTCCCTAAGCTCTCTCCCGGCCTGTACCCTACCTTCCCTAAGCTCTCTCCCGGCCTGTACCCTACCTTCCCTAAGCTCTCTCCCGGCCTGTACCCTACCTTCCCTAAGCTCTCTCCCGGCCTGTACCCTACCTTCCCTAAGCTCTCTCCCGGCCTGTACCCTACCTTCCCTAAGCTCTCTCCCGGCCTGTACCCTACCTTCCCTAAGCTCTCTCCCGGCCTGTACCCTACCTTCCCTAAGCTCTCTCCCGGCCTGTACCCTACCTTCCCTAAGCTCTCTCCCGGCCTGTACCCTACCTTCCCTAAGCTCTCTCCCGGCCTGTACCCTACCTTCCCTAAGCTCTCTCCCGGCCTGTACCCTACCTTCCCTAAGCTCTCTCCCGGCCTGTACCCTACCTTCCCTAAGCTCTCTCCCGGCCTGTACCCTACCTTCCCTAAGCTCTCTCCCGGCCTGTACCCTACCTTCCCTAAGCTCTCTCCCGGCCTGTACCCTACCTTCCCTAAGCTCTCTCCCGGCCTGTACCCTACCTTCCCTAAGCTCTCTCCCGGGCCTGTACCCTACCTTCCCTAAGCTCTCTCCCGGCCTGTACCCTACCTTCCCTAAGCTCTCTCCCGGCCTGTACCCTACCTTCCCTAAGCTCTCTCCCGGCCTGTACCCTACCTTCCCTAAGCTCTCTCCCGGCCTGTACCCTACCTTCCCTAAGCTCTCTCCCGGCCTGTACCCTACCTTCCCTAAGCTCTCTCCCGGCCTGTACCCTACCTTCCCTAAGCTCTCTCCCGGCCTGTACCCTACCTTCCCTAAGCTCTCTCCCGGCCTGTACCCTACCTTCCCTAAGCTCTCTCCCGGCCTGTACCCTACCTTCCCTAAGCTCTCTCCCGGCCTGTACCCTACCTTCCCTAAGCTCTCTCCCGGCCTGTACCCTACCTTCCCTAAGCTCTCTCCCGGCCTGTACCCTACCTTCCCTAAGCTCTCTCCCGGCCTGTACCCTACCTTCCCTAAGCTCTCTCCCGGCCTGTACCCTACCTTCCCTAAGCTCTCTCCCGGCCTGTACCCTACCTTCCCTAAGCTCTCTCCCGGCCTGTACCCTACCTTCCCTAAGCTCTCTCCCGGCCTGTACCCTACCTTCCCTAAGCTCTCTCCCGGCCTGTACCCTACCTTCCCTAAGCTCTCTCCCGGCCTGTACCCTACCTTCCCTAAGCTCTCTCCCGGCCTGTACCCTACCTTCCCTAAGCTCTCTCCCGGCCTGTACCCTACCTTCCCTAAGCTCTCTCCCGGGCCTGTACCCTACCTTCCCTAAGCTCTCTCCCGGGCCTGTACCCTACCTTCCATAAGCTCTCTCCCGGCCTGTACCCTACCTTCCCTAAGCTCTCTCCCGGCCTATACCATACCTTCCCTAAGCTCTCTCCCGGCCTGTACCCTACCTTCCCTAAGCTCTCTCCCGGCCTGTACCCTACCTTCCCTAAGCTCTCTCCCGGCCTGTACCCTACCTTCCCTAAGCTCTCTCCCGGCCTGTACCCTACCTTCCCTAAGCTCTCTCCCGGCCTGTACCCTACCTTCCCTAAGCTCTCTCCCGGCCTGTACCCTACCTTCCCTAAGCTCTCTCCCGGCCTGTACCCTACCTTCCCTAAGCTCTCTCCCGGCCTGTACCCTACCTTCCCTAAGCTCTCTCCCGGCCTGTACCCTACCTTCCCTAAGCTCTCTCCTGGCCCCTTACATTAAGTTTGAATTCGTCCTGCTAGGTGACCTAAACTGGGACATGCTTAAACCACCTGACAAAGTCCTAAAGCAATGGGACTCCCTAAATCTTTCTCAGATTTTTACCAATCCCACAAGGTATGACTCCAAACACCCAGAAAAGGCTACTCTTCTTGATGTTATCCTCAAAAATAATCTTGATGGGTATCAGTCAGGTGTTTTCTGTAATGACCTTAGTGGTCACTTTTACAGCCTGTGTTCGCACTGGCTTACATTTACATACATTTAAGTCATTTAGCAGACGCTCTTATCCAGAGCGACTTACAAATTGGTGCATTCACCTTATGATATCCAGTGGAACAACCACTTTACAATAGTGCATCTAACTCTTTTAAGGGGGGTGGGGTTAGAAGGATTACTTTATCCTATCCTAGGTATTCCTTAAAGAGGTGGGGTTTCAGGTGTCTCCGGAAGGTGGTGATTGACTCCGCTGACCTGGCGTCGTGAGGGAGTTTGTTCCACCATTGGGGTGCCAGAGCAGCGAACAGTTTTGACTGGGCTGAGCGGGAACTGTACTTCCTCAGAGGTAGGGAGGCGAGCAGGCCAGAGGTGGATGAACGCAGTGCCCTTGTTTGGGTGTAGGGCCTGATCAGAGCCTGAAGGTACGGAGGTGCCGTTCCCCTCACAGCTCCGTAGGCAAGCACCATGGTCTTGTAGCGGATGCGAGCTTCAACTGGAAGCCAGTGGAGAGAGCGGAGGAGCGGCAGAGAGGAATGAGTCAAAGGTAGACGTGGGGAGGTTAAAGTCACCCAGAACTGTGAGAGGTGAGCCATCCTCAGGAAAGGAACTTATCAGGGCGTCAAGCTCATTGATGAACTCTCCAAGGGAACCTGGAGGGCGATAAATGATTTAGGCTTCTCAAACAACCTGTCCTGATTTGTCATAGACGCTTGCTAAAAAACTTGAATGAGCAAATCTTCATTCCTGACCTGGCCTCTGTGAAATGGTATAGAATCAGCTTGATCCCCTCTGTCGAAGACGCTTGGACCTTCTTTTTTTATATTTTCAGTGGTATTGTAAACAAACACCTCATAAAGAAAATGAGAATTAAAAACAGGTTCAGCCCCTGGTTCGACCGGGATCTGGCAGAGTTACTCCACCTCAAGAATTCCATTTGGCAAAAAGGCTCGCCACACGCATACTCAGGCTGACTAGCTCTCGTTCAGGCAGATGAGAAATAAGTGCACTCAGGCTATCCGAAAGGCCCAAGTTAGTTACTTTAAGGAACAGTTCCCTCTCTGTGGGTCTAACCCCAAGAAGATCTGGGAAACAGTTAAAGACCTCGAGAATAAACCCTTCTCACAGCTGCCCATGTCCCTTTAAAGTTGATGTGGTTGTTACTGACAAGAAGCACATGGCTGAGCTCTTTAATCACCACTTCATTAAGTCATGATTCCTATTTGACTCAGCCATGACTCATTGCCCATCCAACATTTCCTCATCTCCCACCTCTTCTTATGCGATTAGCCCCGATACTCCTCCCTCTTTTACCACTGCACCGCTACAAAGTTTCTTCCTGCAGGCGGTCACTGAGTTGGAGGTGCTAAAGGAGGTCCTTAAACTTGACCCCCAAAAAATATCTGGGTCAGATGGTTTAGATCCAGAAGGTTCCACCCCTATCATCGCCAAGCCTATCTCTGTCATTTTTAACCTGTTTCTCCTCTCTGGGGAGGTTCCCATTGCTTGGAAGGCAGCCACGGTGTGGCCTTTATTTCTGAGGAGATCAAGCTGATCCTAACTGTTATAGGCCAATTTCTATTTTTCCCTGTTTATCAAAAGTGTTGGAAAAACTTGTCAATAATCAACTTACTGGCTTTCTTGACGTCTATAATATTTTCTCTGGTATTCAATCTGGTTTCCGCTCAGGTTATGGATGTGTCACTGCAACATTTAAGGTCCTCAATGATGTCACCATTGCCTTTGATTCTAAGCTATTTTTATTGACTTGGCCAAAGCTTTTGATACTGTAGACCATTCCATTCTTGTGAGCAGGCTTATGAGTATTGGTGTCTCTGAGGGGTCTTTGGCCTAGTTTGCTAAATACCTAAATGGGCCAAAATACCAGCAACAGTGTGTGAAAACCTTGTGAAGACTTACAGAAAACGTTTGACCTCTGTCATTGCCAACAAAGGGTATATAACAAAGTATTGAGATAAACTTTTGTTATTGACCAAATACTTATTTTCCACCATAATTTGCAAATAAATTCATTAAAAATCCAACAATGTGATTTTCTGGATTCTTTTTTCTCATTTTGTCTGTCATAGTTGAAGTGTACCTATGATGAAAATTACAGGCCTCTCTTATCTTTTTAAGTGGGAGAACTTGCACAATTGGTGGCTGACTAAATACTTTTTTGCCCCACTGTATATATTTTTTCATTATTGAATATCACCTTGCATCTCGAGTAACCTGGCTGCTCCCCATCCTTCTCTGGACTTCTAAAAACTCTGTCCAGACTGTGTTGTGTACTTTCCTTACACAGTCTTTTAATCCCAGCGCTGAGCTAGTCTGCGTATATGTGTGTTTTTGTATAAATCTAAATGATTTTGGCTGACTGGCAGTGACGTCACAGCTAGTGGCTGCTGACTAGCAAAGTACCCCGCCGTACTCAGTAATCACAAGGTCAGAGATACTTCCCGTTTCACGTCTCCTATAGCATGGCTTGTCTGATTTTACCATATTGGGATGGTAACCTTTTGGATGATGACCCTATATCTGTAGTACCATTTTGTATGTTTATCTCTTTTCATGAGACGGAGAGGATGGAGGAGAGTGAAGGGGAGCTAGAAGGAGACAGAAATAGCCTAGATATTGTGTGTGTGGTTTGACCTCTTTGAGGCCGTTGGCTGAGTCAGCATGTTTACACCTCTGTCTGTCTGTGAGGCCCCGAGATGAGTGACTGGAGGTGTGTGAGAAGAGTCAGGCGTTTCTTTTATTGCGTCTGCTAAACGGGCAACCTGTGGTGTGAAACAGAGGTGTTACAATGCAGAGAAAAAGAGTGAGCGAAAGAGAAGGTAGTTGAGGATAAAACAGTAGCTCATATTGAGATAAGGCGGGGAGACTCAACAGTAGCTCATATTGAGATAAGGCGGGGAGACTCAACAGTAGCTCATATTGAGATAAGGCGGGGAGACTCAACAGTAGCTCATATTGAGATAAGGCGGGGAGACTCAACAGTAGCTCATATTGAGATAAGGCGGGGAGACTCAACAGTAGCTCATATTGAGGTGATGTAAATGTCACCTTATGACGCCACAGCCCTTTCTGAGAGGGCAGCTTATAAAGAACTGAGTTTAACTCTGGCATCGTGTGTTTTTATGTGTACTTGAAAGGGGATGTGAAGCTTGACACCCACACACACAATCTCTTACTTCCTTTAAAGAATGTCAAAGATGTGTCAGGTAACTCTCTTAATCGGTGTCTAATATCACAACTCTGGCTCTGTCCATATGATTCCCCCTGGCCCCTCTACTCTGTGTGTCTGTGTTTGTTTTCTGTTGCCCAGGTAACAGAATGCCCCATTTGTTGCTGCAGTACAGAAACATGGTTATAACCAGCCTGGAGAGAGAGATGGTTTAGCAACCACAGGTTGTAGGACAGGGCAGGGTCAATTCAACCTGAACTGGGTACCACTATGGAATACACACAACACAGGATCATCAAAAATGCAGTTTATTACAAAAAGGTTAAAATAAGCTGTAGGGGCCAGCAGACTGAGAGTGGCAATCAAAAAGGTTTACTGTTTCAGTGTCTCCAGCACATGCACTTTTCAAGTAGTGTAGCTCAGGCACAGCAAATATCAAGTTTGGTGTGGGACTTGGAGACAGCAGCAGTTCTGTCCTTTCCCTTCCTCTTGGCGCTCAGAAATGCAGACATTTTAAGATAACAGGTGGAGGCGATGGTCACAATCACACCAGCAATCAATTAACAGAAATAACCAATTAGTTCAAACAGACCGATAGCAACCTCACAGTTCAGTCTCATGACTACCATATTCCATCTAATAGAAGATGGACACAGTGATAGATGGACATTCTGGGAAGATAGATGTACAGTATATGCTTAGAAAGAGAAGACAAGAGAAACTAAGTCATTCATGCTTGAAGGAGTGAAAGGGGAAGATGGCAGAAATAGACAGAAGATGTACAGATAGTGTACAGTACCAGTCAGAAGTTGGACACACCTACTCATTCAAGGGTTTTTCTTTATTGTTACTATTTTCTACATTGTAGAATTATAGTGAAGACGTCAAACTATGACATAACACATATGGAATCATGTAGTAAGCCTGCAATGATCTTATTTTTGGTATCTCAACGCTGTGCGTTACAGGGAATACGTCCTCCACCCTCATGTGGTACCCTTTCTGCAGGCTCATCCTGACATGACCCCCCCCCATCCTGCCACCAACCATACTGCTCATTCTGTGCGCGATTTCCTGCAAGACAGGAATGTCAGTGTTCTGCCATGGTCAGCGAAGAGCCCGGATCTCAATCAAAGTTAGATCGAAGGGCGAGGGCTAGGGTCATTCCCCCCAGAAATGTCTGGGAACTTGCAGGTGCCTTGGTGGAAGAGTGGGGTAACATCTAACAGCAAGAGCTGGCAAATCTGGTGCAGTGCATGAGGAGGAGATGCACTGCAGTACTTAGTATCTGGTGTGGCCACCAGCTGCATTGACTGTTACTTTTGATTTTGACCCCCCCTTTGTTCAGGGACACATTATTCAATTTCTGTTAGTCACATGTCTGTGGAACTTGTTCAGTTTATGTCTCAGTTGTTGAATCTTGTTATGTTCATACAAATATGTACAGATGTTAAGCTTGCTGAAAATTAACACAGTTGACAGTGAGAGGACATTTCTTTTTTGTTGAGTTTAAATATATTTTTCTAAAAACCTGTCTTCGCTTTTTCATTATGTGGTATTGTGTGTAGATTGATAAACATTTGTATTTAATTAGAGAGAGGGAGAGCTCTCTCTGTGGTCTCTGGCCTGTCAGTAAGAGGAAGGACAGGATATTCCACAGGAAATGATTTGCAGTTGTTTTACAGACACTGATGTCCTTCTTCACACTTTCACAAATGGTGTCTTTAACATGCAAAATAGACCCCGGTTGTGTGTGTCCCTCCACATAGAGGCACCTACCCACCCCTTTGTTTTAGAAGTACAGGCAGGTGTGTGTGTTGACTCTTGTGACGTGTCAGTGACACCACCTCTGTCCCGCAGTCTGTTCTGGTCTAATGGTCTTTTATGGTTGCAGAATAAAATAGTTCACCTATTGGACTGTTTTCTGCCTGGTACTAATGAGGTCTTTCTTATGCTGATGTGTGACTAGAAAATAAATACAAATGTCTGTGTGTAATATGTGAGGTTTGCTGTCTTGTGTCACACAGCTCCTACATCCTTGTACAAAGTGTCCTCTTGTTGAGAGAGGACAGCACTGTTCTCGACCTCCATAGATTAAGATCTGCTGATCACTGACTGTAAGACGAGATACTTCTAGAGTTTAGGAAGTTAAGATAAGCGTCTTCTCGCGTACTGTGTGTGTGTACTGTGTGTGTACTGTGTGTGTGTGTGCGCATACTGTGTGTGTGTGCGCATACTGTGTGTGCACTGTGTGTGTACTGTGTGTGTATACTGTGTGTGTGCGCGTACTGTGTGTGCGTACTGTGTGTGTGTGTGCGCATACCGTGTGTGCGCATACCGTGTGTGTGTGTGTGCGTACTGTGTGTGTGTGTGCGCATACTGTGTGTGCGTACTGTGTGCGCATACTGTGTGTGCGTACTGTGTGTGTGCGTACTGTGTGTGTGTGTGTGCGCGTACTGTGTGTGTGTGTGCATACTGTGTGTGTGTACTGTGTGTGTGTGCGTGCTAGCTGTTGGGTGTTTGTGGTCTGTTTAGAGACGGTGGTCTCTTATCTGTGGTTAGAGAAGGTGTGAGAGAGAGAGAGAGAGAGGAAAAGGAAGGAAGAGAATTTGCTCTGGTGTCAACAGTGTTTTTTACAGTGGTGTTTATTGACCAAGAGATTCTAAACTCACTGTAGTCTTCTAACATCCTCTTCATGGGGTTGCCATGGGGTTGCCATGGGGTTGCCATGGGGTTGTGTGTTTCTGAACGGAATATAAGTGAATTGTATTGACAGGATGTACACTTCTATTGATAAAGGTTGAATTCCTAACCTGTCTTCCTGTTTCTTCCACAGGTTTGATCTGAACACTGACTGGACACACACACATACATACACACAAGAACACGTAGAGACACACACCCACTCAAACACACACACTGTGGTGATGTCTGAGGCGGAGGGGTGTGTGTCGGTATGGGAGTGGCTGTGTGTGCTGCATCTGGACCAGTATCTCCCAGTGTTCCAGGACGCAGGGTTTGGAACGTTGTTGGAATGCCAAGGGCTGACCCAGGATCAGCTGGAGACGATTGGAATCACATTGCCTGGACACCGCAAACGCATCCTAGCCAGCCTGCAAAAAACACTCCACACAAACACTCACACACACCCAGAGAGAGAGCACAATGCTCTACACACACACCTGGCTGCAGAGGGAGACCAGAGAGAGGAAGAGAGAGCAGTGTTCACAGACAGACCCAGCCCTGTGAGGAGTGAGAGACCAGTCCCTGCACAAAGACCAGTGTCCAGAGGAGAGAGACCAGTCCCTGCACAGAGACCAGTACCTAAGGAGAGATCAGTGTCCAGGGATGGAGAGAGACCGAGACCAGTCCCTAAGGAGAGGACTAAGTACCGCTCTGTCCCTGTAGAGACATTGGCCTGTGTCCAGACTTACCCTCGTCCCAACACTACCCCCTGCCCTACCACCCCCCATTCTAGTGCCCAGGACTCCCCTTTACCCCCCATCCCACCTCGCAGCACCCCAAACTGCCCCCCACTACGCTTCATCCCCACCTCCCCTAAAAGCTCCCCCACGTCACCCAAACCCAGATCTGAACATAACTTAAACACCCCAACCACTGTACCTCCTCCTAGCCTTACCACCAATCCTCTCACCTTACCCTCCCCCAGGCCCTGTCCTGCACCTCTGGCTATCTACCCACCAGCCAGACACCCCCAGCAGATGTGGGAGGGAGGAAGAAAGCCCTCCCCTGGTTCCCCCTCTTCCTCACCCTCCTCCTCATTTGAACGATATGACCAGTCATCATCTGATCAAGGCGTGCCTCCCCTCCCCCCTAAAGTCTACGTGGTGGGGGCGGGCCCTAAAGAGCCTCACAGTCCTGCTCCAATCCCACATCGACCTCCTGTCTTGCCCTCCAGAACCACACCCACACAGAGGTAAGAGGGCCTCTGATTGGCTCCCAATGTTGTGAGTTCTACTTCTGTCGTTTGTTCTATTGGACACAATCTAAACCAACAGGCTCAGATAAACTGCTTCCCTTTCAGAAGTGTGGGTGTGGTCAGCGTGAGGTTTCACAGGAACCGTAGTATCTCTGGCTGTGAAGCGCTTCTCTTTTACAGGGTGTTTGTCCATGGTTAACATTGCCCTCTACAGGGCAAAGCTGTGTCCTCATGACATACCATATCCTGATCATATGCACTTTGTCCACAAGGTGGTGACCCTGCTGCATCAGCACGTGGTATTGTGCTCTAAGGCCTACTGTACACTGGCCTGCTTTCAGTATCTCAGAACCATGGGCAGTATTAGTTTACACACACACACACACACACACACGAGAGAGAGAGAGAGAGAGAGAGAGAGAGAGAGAGAGAGAGAGAGAGAGAGAGAGAGAGAGAGAGAGAGAGAGAGAGAGAGAGAGAGAGAGAGAGAGAGAGAGAGAGAGAGAGAGAGAGAGAGAGAGAGAGAGAGAGAGAGAGAGAGAGAGAGAGAGAGAGAGAGAGAGAGAGAGAGAGAGAGAGAGAGAGAGAGAGAGAGAGAGAGAGAGAGAGAGAGAGAGAGAGAGAGAGAGAGAGAGAGAGAGAGAGAGAGAGAGAGAGAGAGAGAGAGAGAGAGAGAGAGAGAGTTCCCTCCCTCTATTAAACTTTCTTTTTAACAGGAAGTGTCGTTACTCTTTCTAGAGTAGCAACACACCGCACTACGTTTCTAAAAGTGCGCTGTGCTTCCTTCTCTCCGCCCACCTGTGGCAGTTCTCTCCTCCCTCTTTCTGTGAAACGTTAGTTCCTTTCTCCTCTGTCCTCCTCTGTGTTTATCGTTCCTCTCCAGCAAGGATGGCCCTGTTGGACATGCCAGGACAGGTGAGAATGACTCCTCTTTTCTCTGTTTTCCTTTCTGTTTCTCTTCTGCTGCACCCCCCCCCCCCTCTCCTATTCAGGATCGCTGTGTTGATGCTCATGCCCCTCCTCCCCCACTGTGTTTCACTTTATGCTGTTTTGTGTTGATATTTTAGAAACTAGAGGCTGAGCCTACTGATGCTGAGAGATGTGTGTATTTTTGTTCTCCTATCAGCAGTTAGACAGTGTAGCTGTGTACAGGGACAAGGAGACAGAAAGAAGCTGCAGTACTTTTCTGTTAGTGACTTTGGCCCAGTGATTTTGTTATTGTAAGGAGTGATTCAGGAAGGGAAGTGGATGTGACTGTGATGCTAATAGATCTCTCATCCCTCTGTAATTCCACAGTTGGGCAATGAGTCGGCTATGTCTTTCCCACAGACTTGCTGGAGTGGGTTCACACTTGTGAAAGAGTTGGTTGGAGTTGTTTAAAAAAAGTTATACATTTAAACATGAACTGTTTTAGAGATGGCAGAATGCCAATTCACTCTCACACACACTCACTCACAGTCCTGTTAGCCAGTGGGTGGGGTGTGTGCTATTAAAAACACACTGCCTGCAAACATGTGACAAGATGGACGGTTCACTTGGGGAAACTTTCATTTGGGCCCTGGCCAGAGATACACAATAGCACCCCCCTGAGACTGAGGCTTCCAGAGCTGCTTGGCAGATACATTATCCTGTGAGCTGCTTGGCAGATGCATTATCGTGTGAGCTGCTTGACAAGATGCATTATCCCGTGAGCTGCTTGGCAAGAAACATTATCCTGTGAGCTGCTTGGCAAGAAACATTATCCTGTGAGCTGCTTGGCAGATGCATTATCCTGTGAGCTGCTTGGCAAGAAACATTATCCCGTGAGCTGCTTGGAAAGAAACATTATCCTGTGAGCTGCTTGGCAAGAAACATTATCCTGTGAGCTGCTTGGCAGATGCATTATCCTGTGAGCTGCTTGGCAAGAAACATTATCCTGTGAGCTGCTTGGCAAGAAACATTATCCCGTGAGCTGCTTGGAAAGAAACATTATCCTGTGAGCTGCTTGGAAAGAAACATTATCCTGTGAGCTGCTTGGCAGATACATTATCCTGTGAGCTGCTTGGCAGATGCATTATCGTGTGAGCTGCTTGACAAGATGCATTATCCCGTGAGCTGCTTGGCAAGAAACATTATCCTGTGAGCTGCTTGGCAAGAAACATTATCCTGTGAGCTACTTGGCAGATGCATTATCCTGTGAGCTGCTTGGCAAGAAACATTATCCCGTGAGCTGCTTGGAAAGAAACATTATCCTGTGAGCTGCTTGGCAAGAAACATTATCCTGTGAGCTGCTTGGCAGATGCATTATCCTGTGAGCTGCTTGGCAAGAAACATTATCCTGTGAGCTGCTTGGCAAGAAACATTATCCCGTGAGCTGCTTGGAAAGAAACATTATCCTGTGAGCTGCTTGGCAAGAAACATTATCCTGTGAGCTGCTTGGCAGATGCATTATCCTGTGAGCTGCTTGGCAAGAAACATTATCCTGTGAGCTGCTTGGCAAGAAACATTATCCTGTGAGCTGCTTAGCAGATGCATTATCCTGTGAGCTGCTTGGCAAGAAACATTATCCTGTGAGCTGCTTGGCAAGAAACATTATCCTGTGAGCGCCTGTACCCACAAAACATCTCAGAGCATGAGTGCAGATCTAGGATGTGTCCATATAATTTTATTCGAAAAGCCCAAACTGATCCTAGATCAGCTATCCTACTCTGAGATGCATTGTGGATACTGGCTCAGTGGATACTGGCTCAGTGGATACTGGCTCAGTGGATACTGGCTCCGTGGATACTATACTGGCTCAGTGGATACTGGCTCAGTGGATACTGGCTCAGTGGATACTGGCTCAGAGCCTTGTGTGCCAGAGCAGGGACACAGTGTACCAGTGATGTTCGTTATCTGTGTTCCAGACTAGGAGTCCTTGGTGCTCACAGGAAAGGCCCTGGCTGCCTGCTTTAGGGGTCTGCTGCAGCATACACACTGGGCCCTGGGGAATGAACGAGAGAGAGAGACTGTTAGGTCTGTTGTAGATAAGATGTGTGAACGTTGGGTCTGCTGTAAGCACATTTTCACATACTGTATGTTTTGTGGTATGCCTGTGGGCGGGGTGAGTTGGTGTGTGTAGGCGAGGGCGGGAAGGGTCATTGTTTCTGAAGCTTAACGATGTCCGCTGGACGGATACAAAGAGGTTATATTTAGTTCTCCTACTCCGTGCTTCCACCTCTCTGACCACCTCTCTGACCATCTCTCTCACTTCCTCCTGCCCCTGCTGATCTGGACAGCCTGGGCCATGGTACCCCAGATCGTATGTGTATTGGTGTATATCATCACCCCATGGCGTGTGTGTGCATGTCCCTCTGTCCGTCTTGTCAGTGCTTGACTTGGGAAGGACCTCACCAGAGCAGAGTACCAACACCTCATGTTCTACTGCTTGACTTCCTGTTCCTTTTATAGAATATTAACTCAACAGTATTGTGGAGTCCCTGTTCCTCTTATAGAATATTAACTCAACAGTATTGTGGAGCTCCTGCAACTAAATATCAATAGTACCGACACCCATTTCAGGCCAAGTCAAGCACTGCATCATGTACTAACTCTGTGTGACTGAGGGGAGGGGGCAGCAGGAAGAGAAAAGGGGAACATGGTCAGTATTTACAGAATACTATCCAGGCCAGTGCATGTGTAGCTGTTGCTGAGATGATTTGACATCAGTCTTATGTTGACTGGTGATAGATTTGTATACATATTTATGTCCCATTGTGCTCTGGGGTGCTGTTATTTGTGTGTGGAGTGAGAGGTGGTTTCAGTGACATGGGTGGAGATGGACTTCTCTGACAACTCAAACTGAATTCTTCCGCTTCTCTGTCGTTCGCTACAAACTCCGTCTGAGATATTGAAGTCGTTTGTGGTGACGTCAAAATGAGGGGTGTTACACAAAACATCAGCGATTGGATCATCTTTAACCAATCGGAGCTTCAAAGCCAATGACACATTTTCAAACGCTGCTTTACCCACGTGTTCTGGCTCTGACCCAACACATCGTTTTCTGGGACCAATCAGACGGTGTTGAATGGATTTCCATTTTAGAAATCGTCAGGGAGGTACTCCGATCCAGACTCATTGTTGAGAAGAAACGTCCATGGGCGTGGCGTAGCGGTTGGCGGGAGCAAGGAGTTTGGGTAGCCAGGCAAGAGATAGACAGAGAGAATCATTTAGGGAGTGTGAGGGTTGTCACAAGGTAACAAAACAAAAGCCATCACCTACAGAGAGATGAACCTGGAGAAGAGTCCTCTAAGCAAGCTGGTCCTGGGACTCTGTTTACAAACACAAACAGACCCCACAGAGCCACAGGACAGCAACACAATTAGACCCAACCAAATCATGAGAGAGAAAAAAATATATATAATTACTTGACACATTGGAAAGAATTAACAAAAAACCAGAGCAAACTAGAATGGCATTTCTACACAGTGGCAGAATACCTGACCACTGGGACTGACCCAGTTGGGTTATGGGTAGAGTTAAGGTTAGGTTGGCTGAAGAGAGAGATGGATTATTACAGGACTTCAGCATTCATTTCTCTCATGGATGAATGTCAGTCTGAGTGAGATACTGAAGAGGAGAGCCTGGAGAGGATTAGAGGATGGATAGTCTCACGACTGTTTCCTGTCTTCAACCAGCCCTTGGTGACAATGGTAACAATGGACCCCCCCCCCTCCCTCCCTCCCTCCCTCTGTCAACCCTCTCTCCAGCGATGCTCCCGTCGATGAGCCGCACACGGACCTAACTCCACCACCCCCGCCTCGGACCAGGGTACCCAACACGCCAGTCGACACGCAGCCTGCTCTGCCCATGAGAAGGATCCCCCAGCCACCGCCTGAAATCAGTGAGCATACTAAACCCCTCCCTTCCATCCTTAACCCCACCCCTAACTCCCTAACCTCACCTCTCCCTGATTTAACCCCACCCCTAACTCCCTAACCTCACCTCTCCCTGATTTAACCCCACCCCTAACTCCCTAACCTCACCTCTCCCTGATTTAACCCCACCCCTAACTCCCTAACCTCACCTCTCCCTGATTTAACCCCACCCCTAACTCCCTAACCTCACCTCTCCCTGATTTAACCCCACCCCTAACTCCCTAACCTCACCTCTCCCTGATTTAACCCCACCCCTAACTCCCTAACCTCACCTCTCCCTGATTTAACCCCACCCCTAACTCCCTAACCTCACCTCTCCCTGATTTAAACCCACCCCTAACTCCCTAACCTCACCTCTCCCTGGTTTAACCCCACCCCTAACTCCCTAACCTCACCTCTCCCTGATTTAACCCCACCCCTAACTCCCTAACCTCACCTCTCCCTGATTTAACCCCATCCCTAACTCCCTAACCTCACTTCTCCCTGACTTAACTCCACCTCTTTCCCCGTAAGTCCCTAACCCTACAATCTACAAACTCCTTCACCCCTAACCCTACAATCTACAAACTCCTTCACCCCTAACCCTGCAATCTACAAACTCCTTCACCCCTAACCCTACAATCTACAAACTCCTTCACCCCTAACCCTACAATCTACAAACTCCTTCACCCCTAACCCTACAATCTACAAACTCCTTCACCCCTAACCCTACAATCTACAAACTCCTTCACCCCTAACCCTACAATCTACAAACTCCTTCACCCCTAACCCTACAATCTACAAACTCCTTCACCCCTAACCCTGCAATCTACAAACTCCTTCACCCCTAACCCTGCAATCTACAAACTCCTTCACCCCTAACCCTGCAATCTACAAACACCTTCACCCCTAACCCTACAATCTACAAACTCCTCCACCCCTATCCCTGGAATCTCCTCCACCTCTTCACCCCTATCCCTGCAATCTCCTCCACTTGTCTTCTACATGTTTTTCTATGGTTATGTCGTTATTAAAGTGTTCAGTTGATGTTGGGATGTCTCTCTCTGTCACTCTGTTTTAACTGTAATTGGACCTATGTAATATAAAAAATAACTAGATAAAGTTATGCTGACATGTTGTTTCTGACTTTGTCTACTAGTGGAATGATGGCAAGGTGTGGACAGAGACTGATATACAGTAACTGTTGTCTTGTTGTTAGACAGCATGATGGCAAGGTGTGGACAGAGACTGATATACAGTAACTGTTGTCTTGTTGTTAAACAGCATGATGGCAAGGTGTGGACAGAGACTGATATACAGTAACTGTTGTCTTGTTGTTAGACAGCAGATACTGTTACAAGTCTTTCTTCAAACAGACCCTTCTAACACTGATGCTGCTGAACCTGTCCTGTCTCAGGGACTGTGACTGTAGCTCAGAAGTGATCTCTGAACTCTCATGTCTTCTTCTCTTTTCTATCTCCCTTTCTCTGTCTCTCTCTCTGTCTCCGTGTATGTTTCTTTGTCTCGGTGCTTCTCTCTCTCTCTCTGTCTCCGTGTCTGTTTCTTTGTCTCGGTGCTTCTCTGTCTCTCTCTGTCTCCGTGTCTGTTTCTTTCTCTTTGTCTCGGTGCTTCTCTGTCTCTCTCTCTGTCTCCGTGTCTGTTTCTTTGTCTCGGTGCTTCTCTGTCTCTGTCTCCGTGTCTGTTTCTTTATCTTTGTCTCGGTGCTTCTCTGTCTCTGTCTCCGTGTCTGTTTCTTTCTCTTTGTCTCGGTGCTTCTCTGTCTCTCCCTGTCTCCGTGTCTGTTTCTTTGTCTCTCTGTCTCGGTGTCTCTCTGTCTCCGTGTCTGTTTCTTTGTCTGTCTCTCTCTGTGTCTGTTTCTTTGTCTCGGTCTCGCTCTGTCTCGCTCTGTCTCGCTCTGTCTCGCTCTGTCTCCGTGTCTGTTTTTTTGTCTCTCTGTCTCGGTGTCTCTCTCAGGGTCAGGTGACAGTTCAGATGACTATGAAGATCCAGACCAAGTCTACTCCAAGCCCCAGTCTGTGAACATGGCAGACAGAGTAAGAGTGTGTGTGTATTGTGAGTATGTGCTAGAGTGCTGTAATGTTATTGTGTTGCTGTGTCTCAGTGACGGCTGTGTTGTCCTATAGGATGTGTTCCTGCCAGTGCCGGGGTTGGGGAAGGAACGGTACGACTCTCTTTGCAGCGACGATGAACTATTGGACGATGACAACGAGCCAATCAGCAGCCAGTGAGTCTCCCCTGACCTCTGGTGACATCTTTGTTCCTGTAGCGAGAGAGGGAATAACTCTTTCTCTTGCTCTCTCTCCCCTGCTTTCGTTCTCATTCTCTCTTTCTCGATCTTTCTCTCTTTCTCTCTTTCTCTCTCTCTCTTTCTTTCTTTCTCTCTCTTTCTTTCTTTCTTTCTCTCTTTCTCTTTCTCTCTCTCTCTTTCTTTCTCTCTTTCTTTCTTTCTTTCTTTCTCCTTTCTTTCTTTCTTTCTCTCTCTCTTTCTCTCACTTTCTCTCTTTCTCTCTCTCTCTCTCTCTCAGTCGGAGCTCGTGGCAGGACTATGGTCTGAGTACGCTCCAGGGTAGTGTCTACCTGCCGGTCAGAGGCAGGGTCCTAGCCCCGCCCCCTAGAGATGGCCCCTCCCCTGAACCCTGCCCTGTTCTAAAGATTGGCTGGCTGGATAAGAACCCAACCCAGGGGTACATAACACACACACACACCACACACACACACACACACACATCCAGTATATGACCCCTAACTGTGTGTATGTGTGTGCAGGTCTCTGTACTACCAGAGGAGATGGGTGAAGCTGGATGTTGACTACCTGAGATACTTTGACAACGACAAGGTGCGGTAGCCATCAGCCGTCTACACAGTCCTGTTAGTCTATACATTAACTAGGTCATGATGTTAGAGTGGATTAGTGTTTCTCTGTATTGTGGTTTCTCTGTTGATGGTCTGGCTGTGTGTGTGTGTGTGTGTGTGAGAGAGAGAGAGCGGTCCTATGAGTCATGGTGTGTTGTGTTACAGGAGGTATACTCTAAGAGGATCATACCAACGGCTGCCATTACGGGGGTGACCAACGTGGGGGAGCAGAAGTTTGAGGTGGTCACAGCCAACCGAACCTTTCTCTTCAAAGCTGAGAGCGACTGTGAGTCCGTGTGTGTGTTCATCCTTTGTTGCTCTTCTCTAGTTGTCAGCCCAGAAGCCTTGACCACAAGTAAACACAGCAACATGGTTGAGCCATGGTTGAATACACCTAGGTCCCTCGGTGCGCTCTTCTCTTCTACTGTTAGTCAGATGATAAGTACTCTGTGTTTCTTTATAGAGACCTGTGGTGGGGTGGTTGTGTAACAGAGAGATGAGAAACAGCTAGAGTTCTCATCAGGCCTGACAATTACAGCCCGGTCCACCCCAAGCCCGGTCTGAAATCACAGAAATGTAATGAGCCCGAACCCCGATTTCTAGAAAACAGTATATTGATTTAAACTAGTGTTGAGAACAATGCGGCTGGCGGAGGCGGGTCTCAGCTGAGTGAGGAGACGAGGAAACAGTTCTGGTCTTACAGAAGCGAGGACAGAGGAAAACTTACCTTCGTTATGATCAATGACCAAATTATTTGAAAAAAGTAGGCTAATGCAATTGAAGCCATGTATCATATTGTTGCTTAGTGAAACACCCAAAGTCCTATCAATAATAATGAAAGAGATGGTCATATCAGCACCATTTAGATGATACGAGTGTGGGGGACTCTTGATAAATCAATCAATGTCAATTGGTTTTCACTGATTCTCCGTTTGGATATTTGGTAACAATTAGGCTGGGGGAAATGTTAGTTAAGGTAGGGGCTAATGATCATATTTCTTCTAGTTTTCTCATAGATTAGCTGATCAGAACAGTTTGCTAGCATGTTATGTAGCTTAACAAGTGGATTTTGCTCATCACTCTCGTAGTAGTCTGTGCTAGCAGACGATATTGCCACTGCTATTTGCCACATCTTCAATTTAAGCCTACTAGAAAGTGTGCGCCCTCAGGCCTGGAGGGAAGCTAAAGTCATTCCGCTACCCAAGAATAGTAAAGCCCTTTACTGGCTCAAATAGCCGACCAATCAGCCTGTTACCAACCCTTAGTCAACTTCTGGAAAAAATGGTGTTTGACCAGATACAATGCTATTTCACGGTTAACAAATTGGTCAGTGTGTGTGTGTGTGTGTGTGTGTGTGATAGATTAGCTGATCATAACAGTTTGCTAGCGTGTTATGTAGCTTCACTCTCGCAGTAGCCTGCGCTACTCCCAACCTAAATGTGATTTTGATTCACCAAATCTCCCGTCTGTATATTTGGTTAATTGATCTCTGGCTGGGCAAATAAGTGGAGGTGGTATAGCTCATTTTATTAGTTTACTCATCTATCACTGATCAGAAACATTTAGCTTGCAATAACGTATCCTAAATCAAGTGTATTACATATAGTCAAATTCAAGCTGCTTTATTGGCATGACAAACATTGTCAATATTGCCAAAGCAACAATGTATACAATATACATTGTAATAAAATTATAAACAATAACAAATAATAATATAAAATGGTAATAAATAATAATACAAAAATAACAACAATAAAATGTTAACAGTCAATAGTAGAAATGTAATAAATATAAAAAGCTAAACATGGAAAATTAAACTATAACTAACTTATAACTAAGTAACTGTCATCTTCACCATTACATCAGTACTACAACTACCATCATCATTACCAGTACTACAACTACCATCATCATTACCACTACTACCATTACATCAGTACTACAACTACTATCATCATTACCACTACTACTACCATTACATCAGTACTACAACTACTATCATCAGTACTACAACTACTACCATTACATCAGTACTACAACTACCATCATCATTACTACTACTACTACTACCATTACATCAGTACTACAACTACTATCATCATTACTACTACTACTACTACCATTACATCAGTACTACAACTACTATCATCATTACCACTACTACTACCATTACATCAGTACTACAACTACTATCATCATTACCACTACTACTACCATTACATCAGTACTACAACTACTATCATCATTACCACTACTACTACCATTACATCAGTACTACAACTACTATCATCATTACCACTACTACTACCATTACATCAGTACTACAACTACTATCATCATTACTACTACTACTACTACCATTACATCAGTACTACAACTACTATCATCATTACCACTACTACTACCATTACATCAGTACTACAACTACTATCATCATTACCACTACTACTACCATTACATCAGTACTACAACTACTATCATCATTACCACTACTACTACCATTACATCAGTACTACAACTACCATCATCATTACTACTACTACTACCATTACATCAGTACTACAACTACCATCATCATTACTACTACTACTACCATTACATCAGTACTACAACTACCATCATCATTACATCATGCTGTCATTACTATCACCCTACTACCCGTACCACTACTACTACTACCACCATCACTAAACTGCTGTCATTACCATCACCCTGCTACCCATACCACTACTACTACTACCACCATCACTAAACTGCTGTCATTACCATCACCCTACTACCCATACCACTACTACTACTACTACCACCACCACCATCACTAAACTGCTGTCATTACCATCACCCTACTACCCGTACCACTACTACTACTACCACCATCACTAAACTGCTGTCATTACCATCACCCTGCTACCCATACCACTACTACTACTACCACCACCATCACTAAACTACTATCATTACCATCACCCTGCTACCCATACCACTACTACTACTACCACCATCACTAAACTGCTGTCATTACCATCACCCTGCTACCCATACCACTACTACTACTACCACCACCATCACTAAACTGCTGTCATTACCATCACCCTGCTACCCATACCACTACTACTACTACTACCACCACCACCATCACTAAACTGCTGTCATTACCATCACCCTACTACCCGTACCACTACTACTACTACCACCATCACTAAACTGCTGTCATTACCATCACCCTGCTACCCATACCACTACTACTACTACCACCACCATCACTAAACTACTATCATTACCATCACCCTGCTACCCATACCACTACTACTACTACCACCATCACTAAACTGCTGTCATTACCATCACCCTACTACCCGTACCACTACTACTACTACCACCATCACTAAACTGCTGTCATTACCATCACCCTGCTACCCGTACCACTACTACTACTACCACCACCATCACCACTAAACTGCTGTCATTACCATCACCCTGCTACCCATACCACTACTACTACTACCACCATCACTAAACTGCTGTCATTACCATCACCCTGCTACCCATACCACTACTACTACTACCACCACCATCACTAAACTGCTGTCATTACCATCACCCTGCTACCCATACCACTACTACTACCACCACCATCACTAAACTACTATCATTACCATCACCCTGCTACCCATACCACTACTACTACCACCACCATCACTAAACTGCTATCATTACCATCACCCTACTACCCGTACCACTACTACTACTACCACCACCACCACCACTAAACTGCTATCATTACCATCACCCTACTACCCGTACTACTACTACCACCACCATCACTAAACTACTATCATTACCATCACCCTGCTACCCATACCACTACTGTTTGGAATGATAAACAACAATAATAATAGAATTAACAATAATAGTCATAACAATAATACTAATAATAAGTAAGTTACTATTTACTATGCAGATGTTCTTATTCAGTGTCCCTCAGGCTATGGCAGGCAAATACATATTTGGCTGAAAGAGGAGCCATCATAGTCTATAGTAGCCTTATATAATCTATCAAGCTGTGAGAGCGCGTCCTGTTTCATCGGTCTTAACTTCAATATAATCAATCATTCATGTAGGCTAATTACACAGCATACGAGTCATTCACGCCTTTAAATACAGTCAAGCATTTTATTCTGAAATGAAATATCAAAGGGAGCCTTGAATAATTAAACAATAAATGATTGACTAGAATAATCGCTTAAAAGCCCCGTGTTTTGAATGCATGTTTGATTAGTAAAACATTTGTATCCGTTATGGGTGTATTCTGGGTAGTTTACAAGGGCCGCCAAGGTGGGTGGGTGTATTTTGGGTAGTTTACAAGGGCCGCCAAGGTGGGTGGGTGTATTTTGGGTAATTTACAAGGGCCGCCAAGGTGGGTGGGTGTATTTTGGGTAATTTACAAGGGCCGCCAAGGTGGGTGGGTGTATTTTGGGTAATTTACAAGGGCCGCCAAGGTGGGTGGGTGTATTTTGGGTAGTTTACAAGGGCCGCCAAGGTGGGTGGGTGTATTTTGGGTAGTTTACCAGGTCCGCCAAGGTGGGTGGGTGTATTTTGGGTAGTTTACCAGGTCCACCAAGGTGGGTGGGTGTATTTTGGATAGTTTACCAGGTCCACCAAGGTGGGTGTATTTTGTTAGGCTGTATGGGCGTTAATAGATGCCATTAGAATATGCCTCCTTCTGATTCGCTGTCTTGTGGATCATCATTGTCCCCAGTGCACTCCAACCTATTCTTATGGCAATTTGAAACATTTAAATCAGAAAAAATATTTTTATCATGGCCACAAATGTCTCTGGCCCAGCCAATATTGTAATCCTGGCGCTGCTGAGTGAGACTGTGTCAGCTAAAATGTGCAAAGACACACACAGTTGTTTTGTTTCTCTTAACACAAAACGGCAAGCCTGAAACCCACCCGTTCTGAATCAGCTCCATCGGGATGAAAATGAGAACTGTAGAAACAGCAACTCATCTGCCCATAATGCAGACATCAGCATCAAGCTGTTCATATCACGCTGCTGCATGCTAAATCACTCCGTGTGTGTGTGTGTGTGTGTGTGTGTGTGTGTGTGTGTGTGTGTGTGTGTGTGTGTGTGTGTGTGTGTGTGTGTGTGTGTGTGTGTGTGTGTGTGTGTGTGTGTAGCTGAGAGGAATGAGTGGGTAGCAGTGCTGCAGAACTTCACTAGGGGGCGCCAGGAAGGCAGCAGGGAGATGACCTCATTGGTCCCGCCCTCCTTTCTGACCCCTGGTTCACCCCTGACCCCTGAACAGCAGGGCTACCTGGAGCTGAGGGGCCTGCGCTCCAAACTCTACACAGTCGTCTCCGGAGACAAGGTCTTCCTCTACAAGAACATGGAGGTGTGTGTGTGTGTGTTTTCAAAGACAAATATGTACATACTCCATACATTTGAAGCCTAGTCTGTTTGGTCCTAGGGCTATTTGAAACAATGGGTGTTTCTCAATACCAATACTACCGTGCTCCACACGCTCATGCTTTGAGTGCATTCTCCGACCATGTTCTCTTGAGTACGTTGTTGTGAGGACGAGTGTGGAGAACGCATAAAACAATCCATTTGAGAAGCACTCGCACTCCCCCAACTGTATTACCTCACGCTGCTCCTCCCCCTACTGTATTACCTCACGCTGCTCCTCCCCCTACTGTATTACCTCACGCTGCTCCGCCCCCTACTGTATTACCTCACGCTGCTCCGCCCCCTACTGTATTACCTCACGCTGCTCCGCCCCCTACTGTATTACCTCACGCTGCTCCTCCCCCTACTGTATTACCTCACGCTGCTCCTCCCCCTACTGTATTACCTCACGCTGCTCCTCCACCTACTGTATTACCTCACGCTGCTCCACCCCCTACTGTATTACCTCACGCTGCTCTTCCCCCTACTGTATTACCTCACGCTGCTCCACCCCCTACTGTATTACCTCACGCTGCTCCTCCCCCTACTGTATTACCTCACGCTGCTCCTCCCCCTACTGTATTACCTCACGCTGCTCCGCCCCCTACTGTATTACCTCACGCTGCTCCTCCCCCTACTGTATTACCTCACGCTGCTCCGCCCCCTACTGTATTACCTCACGCTGCTCCTCCCCCTACTGTATTACCTCACGCTGCTCCGCCCCCTACTGTATTACCTCACGCTGCTCCGCCCCATTCACTGAACCTTCTTCCAGCCAGGACAAATGTTTTACTTCATAATTATCAGCTAGAATGAGTAAATGTGAATCATAGTAATCTAGCTAGCCAGCTAGTTAAACAGGCAAAAATGACCTAAAATGAATATTATGCAAGATTGATGTCAATTCTTCGTGGGTAGCTAGCTACCAATTCTATCTGGCTAGCTAACAGTACTAGAAGCCAGCCAGCTTGCCCTATTTACCTATTATGGGCTTGTGATCTACGGTACGTAGGCAGTTAAACATGCTAAAATTAACAAAGCATTTATTTATTAACGTATCAAGATAAAATATTGTAATCAGGCAACATATGAGATGTGAATAGACAACATTTCTCTCGCTTTAACTCAAATAATGTCCGTCAATACATTTTGCATAATTTTTTAGTTTTGGCTATTTGGTTCGTTCCACTAAATGAGTGCCTTTTGTGTCCGTTTGATATTTTGAAGTAGAAATTGTGTATATATAATAATAATAATCCAATAATAGAATTTTAAAAGCCTGTTATGTTACATAAAGTGCCCTTTAATACAGACCAAATGGAGAATTCAATAAAGGCCTAAAGTAAAGTGCCAAAATTCAAGTGTCTCTCCGTCAACCCTGTGTCACTTCTAGGAAGATTTCAAACCTATTGTTTTTGTGGGTAGATCAGTTTAAATATGGCAGATTGTAGTTTCCATCAATTTAATTGTCTGCATTATTTCCAGTTCCCAATATATATATATATATACAGTGGGGAGAACAAGTATTTGATACACTGCCGATTTTGAAGGTTTTCCTACTTACAAAGCATGTAGAGGTCTGTAATTTTTTATCATAGGTACACTTCAACTGTGAGAGACGGAATCTAAAACAAAAATCCAAAAAATCACATTGTATGATTTTTAAGTAATTAATTTGCATTTTATTGCATGACATAAGTATTTGATCACCTACCAACCAGTAAGAATTCCGGCTCTCACAGACCTGTTAGTTTTTCTTTAAGAAGCCCTCCTGTTCTCCACTCATTACCTGTATTAACTGCACCTGTTTGAACTTGTTACCTGTATAAAAGACACCTGTACACACACTCAATCAAACAGACTCCAATCTCTCCACAATGGCCAAGACCAGAGAGCTGTGTAAGGACATCAGGGATAAAATTGTAGACCTGCACAAGGCTGGGATGGGCTACAGGACAATAGGCAAGCAGCTTGGTGAGAAGGCAACAACTGTTGGCGCAATTATTAGAAAATGGAAGAAGTTGAAGATGACGGTCAACCACCCTCGGTCTGGGGCTCCATGCAAGATCTCACCTCGTGGGGCATCAATGATCATGAGAAAGGTGAGGGATCAGCCCATAACTACACGGCAGGACCTGGTCAATGACCTGAAGAGAGCTGGGACCACAGTCTCAAAGAAAACCATTAGTAACACACTACACCGTCATGGATTGAAATCCTGCAGCGCATGCAAGGTCCCCCTGCTCAAGCCAGCGCATTTCCAGGCCCGTCTGAAGTTTGCCAATGACCATCTGGATGATCCAGAGGAGGAATGGGAGAAGGTCATGTGGTCTGATGAGACAAAAATAGAGCTTTTTGGTCTAAACTCCACTCGCCGTGTTTGGAGGAAGAAGAAGGTTGAGTACAACCCCAAGAACACCCTCCCAACCGTGAAGCATGGAGGTGGAAACATCATTCTTTGGGGATGCTTTTCTGCAAAGGGGACAGGACGACTGCACCATATTGAGGGGAGGATGGATGGGGCCATGTATCGCGAGATCTTGGCTAAAAACCTCCTTCCCTCAGTAAGAGCATTGAAGATGGGTCGTGGCTGGATCTTCCAGCATGACAACGACCCGAAACACACAGCCAGGGCAACTAAGGAGTGGCTCCGTAAGAAGCATCTCAAGGTCCTGGAGTGGCCTAGCCAGTCTCCAGACCTGAACCCAATAGAAAATCTTTGGAGGGAGCTGAAAGTCCGTATTGCCCAGCGACAGCCCCGAAACCTGAAGGATCTGGAGAAGGTCTGTATGGAGGAGTGGGCCAAAATCCCTGCTGCAGTGTGTGCAAACCTGGTCAATAACTACAGGAAACGTATGATCTTTGTAATTGCAAACAAAGGTTTCTGTACCAAATATTAAGTTCTGCTTTTCTGATGTATCAAATACTTATGTCATGCAATAAAATGCAAATTAATTACTTAAAAATCATACAATGTGATTTTCTGGATTTTTGTTTTAGATTCCGTCTCTCACAGTTGAAGTGTACCTATGATAAAAATTACAGACCTCTACATGCTTTGTAAGTTGGAAAACCTGCAAAATCGGCAGTGTATCAAATACTTGTTCTCCCCACTGTATATATAATTTTGTATATACAGTGCATTCGCAAAGTATTCTGACCCCTTGACTTTGTCCACATTTTGTTACGTTACAGCCTTACTCTAAAATGTATTAAATCGTTTTTCCCCCTCATTAATCTACATACCATACCCTATACTGACAAAGCAAAAACTGTTTTAAAAAAAAAACATTTTAGCAAGGCTGCCTGTGTAAAGACACACTAAATAACAAATAGTTAAATATGCATATATTTGAACCCAGCTCTGATCATGAACAAGAGCAGATCTGATTGGTTGCTGTAGTGGGTGATGTCAGCTGTGTAATGTGTGCGTTCTGTTTCCAGGACTACCGCCTTGGCATCGGTATCACGTCTATCGACATGAATGTAGGAAACGTGAAAGTCACTGACCGCCGCAGCTTTGATCTGACCACACCCTACCGCATCTTCAGGTTTACACACACACACCCTACCGCATCTTCAGGTTTACACCCACACACCCTACCGCATCTTCAGGTTTACACCCATACACCCTACCGCATCTTCAGGTTTACACCCATACACCCTACCGCATCTTCAGGTTTACACCCATACACCCTACCGCATCTTCAGGTTTACACCCATACACCCTACCGCATCTTCAGGTTTACACACACACACCCTACCGCATCTTCAGGTTTACACACACACACCCTACCGCATCTTCAGGTTTACACACACACACCCTACCGCATCTTCAGGTTTACACCCATACACCCTACCGCATCTTCAGGTTTACACCCATACACCCTACCGCATCTTCAGGTTTACACACACACACCCTACCGCATCTTCAGGTTTACACCCATACACCCTACCGCATCTTCAGGTTTACACCCATACACCCTACCGCATCTTCAGGTTTACACACACACACCCTACCGCATCTTCAGGTTTACACCCATACACCCTACCGCATCTTCAGGTTTACACCCATACACCCTACCGCATCTTCAGGTTTACACCCATACACCCTACCGCATCTTCAGGTTTACACCCATACACCCTACCGCATCTTCAGGTTTACACACACACACCCTACCGCATCTTCAGGTTTACACACACACACACCCTACCGCATCTTCAGGTTTACACACACACACCCTACCGCATCTTCAGGTTTACACACACACACCCTACCGCATCTTCAGGTTTACACCCATACACCCTACCGCATCTTCAGGTTTACACCCTACCGCATCTTCAGGTTTACACCCTACCGCATCTTCAGGTTTACACACACACACCCTACCGCATCTTCAGGTTTACACCCATACACCCTACCGCATCTTCAGGTTTACACACACACACCCTACCGCATCTTCAGGTTTACACCCATACACCCTACCGCATCTTCAGGTTTACACCCATACACCCTACCGCATCTTCAGGTTTACACCCATACACCCTACCGCATCTTCAGGTTTACACCCATACACCCTACCGCATCTTCAGGTTTACACCCATACACCCTACCGCATCTTCAGGTTTACACCCATACACCCTACCGCATCTTCAGGTTTACACCCATACACCCTACCGCATCTTCAGGTTTACACACACACACCCTACCGCATCTTCAGGTTTACACCCATACACCCTACCGCATCTTCAGGTTTACACCCATACACCCTACCGCATCTTCAGGTTTACACCCATACACCACACACACATTCAGAAACACAACCAGCAAGGTTAGAGAGGGAGTGTTCAGCTTGACCGTGTGTGTGTGTGTGTGTGTGTGTGTGTGTGTGTGTGTGTGTGTGTGTGTGTGTGTGTGTGTGTGTGTGTGTGTGTGTGTGTGTGTGTGTGTGTGTGTGTGTGTGTGTGTGTGTGTGTGTGTGAGAGAAGAGGAAGTATCAAACCGTGAGGGTCTGAGTCAAGCTGTTCAGAGGCCACTTGTGTGAGAGGTCCGACATTTCTCAGTGTTCAGAGACTTAGGGTTAAGGTTAGAATTAGGTTTAGAAGCTAGGTTTAGAATTAGGTTTAGGAGCCAGGGTTAAGGTTAGAATTAGGTTTAGGAGCTAGGGTTAAGGTTAGAATTAGGTTTAGGAGCTAGGGTTAAGGTTAGAATTAGGTTTAGGAGCTAGGGTTAAGGTTAGAATTAGGTTTAGGTTTAGGAGCTAGGGTTAAGGTTAGAATTAGGTTTAGGAGCTAGGGTTAGAATTAGGTTTAGGAGCTAGGTTTAGTATTAGGTTTAGGAGCTAGGGTTAAGGTTAGAATTAGGTTTAGGAGCTAGGGTTAGAATTAGGTTTAGAAGCTAGGTTTAGGAGCTAGGGTTAAGGTTAGAATTAGGTTTAGGAGCTAGGGTTAGAATTAGGTTTAGAAGCTAGGTTTAGGAGCTAGGGTTAAGGTTAGAATTAGGTTTAGGAGCTAGGGTTAAGGTTAGAATTAGGTTTAGGAGCTAGGGTTAAGGTTAGAATTAGGTTTAGGAGCTAGGGTTAGAATTAGGTTTAGAAGCTAGGTTTAGGAGCTAGGGTTAAGGTTAGAATTAGGTTTAGGAGCTAGGGTTAGAATTAGGTTTAGAAGCTAGGTTTAGGAGCTAGGGTTAAGGTTAGAATTAGGTTTAGGAGCTAGGGGTTAGGGTTAGGGGTTAGGGTTAGGAGTTAGGGCACGTAGCCTAGTGGTTAGAGCGTTGGGCTAGTAATCAAATCCCCGAGCGGACAAGGCAAAAATGTGTTGTTCTGCTCCTGAACAAGGCAGTTAACCCATGGTTCCTAGGCCATCATTGTAAATATGAATTTGTTCTTAACTGACTTGCCAAGTTAAATAAAGGTTAAATAAATTAAAAATATAATAATAATGTGTCTGAATTATGTGTCTCCACAAGGTTAGCTGTACAAGACTGTGTGTGTGTGTAGTTTTCTAGCGGATTCGGAACAACATAAGGAGCAGTGGGTAGAAGCGATGCGTGACGCGATTGGAGAAGCTCTGTCCAATAGCGAGGTGGCTAATCAAATCTGGGCGGAGCCTAGCAACAGTTGCTGTGCCGACTGTGGCGCCGACAAACCTGAGTGGGCTGCCATCAACCTGTGTGTGGTGGTCTGCAAACGCTGTGCAGGTCAGTGTGTTTACTGTCATCAGATAGTATTAGAACTTTCAGATCCACTGACCTTTGGTTGGACCTGTTTCTCTATTATACACAGAATGCAGTCATAGAATTATGTATTTTTTGCGTGTGTGTGTGTGTTGTAGGAGAGCATCGGGGATTGGGCCCCAGCATCTCTAAGGTGCGCAGTCTGAAGATGGACAGGAAGGTGTGGACAGAGGAGCTTATACAGGTACACACACACACACACACGCACAGCTATGTTTTACTATACTTGTGAAGACTTTTTGAGGACCAACAATTGATTCCCATTCAAACTCCTATTTTCCCTAACCCTAAAACATTAACCCCTAATTCTAACCCTGACCCTTAACCTAACCCCTAAGCCTAAAATAGTATTTTTACAAGTGTCCTCACTTCTCAACATTTTTGTTGATTTAATATTCTTGTCAAGACTTCTGGTACTCACAAGAATACTAAAACAGACACACAGACAGACAGAGATTTGGTGTCCCTATCTAACCTCCCCCCTCACCTGTCCCCCAGGTGTTCCTGTTGCTTGGAAACGAGCGTCTGAACAGGTTCTGGGCGGCGAACATCCCTCCCAGCGAGGCGCTGAGTCCGACCAGCTGCAGCGAAGACCGCCGACGATTCATCAGCTCCAAATACAGACAGGGCAAATACCGCAAATATCACCCCCTCTACGGCAACCAGAGAGAGCTCAACAACGTAAGAACAACCTTTATATAACCCTAGTCGGACCTACCTCCAACCTAACCTTAACCCTTTATATAACCCTAGTCGGACCTACCTCCAACCTAACCTTAATTTAACCTTTATATAACCCTAATCTGACCTACCTCCAATTTAACCCTTTATATAACCCTAATCTGACCTATTTCCAACCTAACTTTAACGCTAACAGTATCCATACCCCTACAGTTTCTATGTTCACTCTCTACAAAAACAATATCGGTGATGAGATAAGAAAGTGTCAAATTCATTTATTTGCAGATGACTCTGTCATGTACTCTATCGCTTCAACGGCTGCCCAGGCATTATCACTATTGGAGACAGATTTTAAGATATTACAAGGGTCTTTTATACAGCTGAAACTTGTTTTAAATGCAAAGAAAACACATTTTATGATTTTTAATAGGTTCAAAAAGTTGGTTGAAAATACACTTGCACTTACGAGCTTAGATGGTTCTCGAATTAATCAGGTCTCTGCATATAAATACATAGGGATATTGTTGGATGATAAACTGTCTTTTAAAATGCATGTTGAAGAACTTTGAAAAACGGCTAAAAATCAAGCTAGGTTTCCTCTATAGAAACAGGACATGTTTGTCCTCTACAAATAGAAGACAAATTGTGCAAGCTACTTTTATGTCTGTTATAGAATATGGGGATATTATCTACATGCTACGGCGTCAACACTTAAATCGCTGGATGCTACTTGTCATTGCTCACTTAGGTTTATTACGGGTGCTAGCTACAGAACTCACCACTGTGTTTTATATCAAAATGTGGGTTGGACTTCGCTGTCCATGAGACGAGAACAACATGCTCTCGTGTTTGTCTATAAAGCACTTCTGAATAAACTACCTTCTTATTTATCATCACTCATCAATATTAGAATTATAATTCCTAAAACCAGGTCTCAACATGGATTACACTTGAGGCCCATGTGATTTCCACAGAGTTGGGTATGGCTGCCTTTTCCTGTTACGCTCCCTGCCTATGGAATACCCTGCAGACTAAACTTAAACTTGAGACTCTTGTCCCTCTTGCCCATTTTAAACATTTATTGGAGGATTTTTATTTTTGTATTGCCTGTAACTGTTTTGGGTAATGCAAGTTCTTGTGCTGTTAGGGGAATAACCTATGTGTAAATGTAATAATCTGCTGCTGTATTTTTTTGTGTTATCTGTGATGGTTTTGTTTGTCTTGTGTAGTTTCTTAATCATTGTACCTAAACTGTATGTGTAAACATGTATACGCAGGGCCCAGCTGTAAAAGAGACCTTGGTCTCAGTCTGTGTTCCTTGTTGAAATAAAGGTAGAATAATATTACCCCTCCAGTATCTAGAGTATACCCCTCCAGTATCTAGAGTATACCCCTCCAGTATCTAGAGTATACCCCTCCAGTATCTACAGTATACCCCTCCAGTATCTACAGTATACCCCTCCAGTATCTACAGTATACCCCTCCAGTATCTACAGTATACCCCTCCAGTATCTACAGTATACCCCTCCAGTATCTACAGTATACCCCTCCAGTATCTAGAGTATACCCCTCCAGTATCTACAGTATACCCCTCCAGTATCTACAGTATACCCCTCCAGTATCTAGAGTATACCCCTCCAGTATCTAGAGTATACCCCTCCAGTATCTAGAGTATACCCCTCCAGTATCTACAGTATACCCCTCCAGTATCTACAGTATACCCCTCCAGTATCTACAGTATACCCCTCCAGTATCTAGAGTATACCCCTCCAGTATCTACAGTATACCCCTCCAGTATCTAGAGTATACCCCTCCAGTATCTACAGTATACCCCTCCAGTATCTACAGTATACCCCTCCAGTATCTACAGTATACCCTTCCAGTATCTACAGTATACCCCTCCAGTATCTACAGTATACCCCTCCAGTATCTACAGTATACCCTTCCAGTATCTACAGTATACCCCTCCAGTATCCATACCCCTCCAGTATCTACAGTATACCCCTCCAGTATCCATACCCCTCCAGTATCTACAGTATACCCCTCCAGTATCTACAGTATACCCCTCCAGTATCTACAGTATACCCCTCCAGTATCTACAGTATACCCCTCCAGTATCTACAGTATACCCCTCCAGTATCTACAGTATACCCCTCCAGTATCTACAGTCTACCCCTCCAGTATCTACAGTCTACCCCTCCAGTATGTACAGTATACCCCTCCAGTATCTACAGTATACCCCTCCAGTATCCATACCCCTCCAGTATCTACAGTATACCCCTCCAGTATCTACAGGATACCCCTCCAGTATCTACAGGATACCCCTCCAGTATCTACAGTCTACCCCTCCAGTATCTACAGTATACCCCTCCAGTATCCATACCCCTCCAGTATCTACAGTATACCCCTCCAGTATCTACAGTATACCCCTCCAGTATCTACAGTATACCCCTCCAGTATCTAAATCAAATCAAATCAAATTTTATTAGTCACATACACATGGTTAGCAGATGTTAATGCGAGTGTAGCGAAATGCTTGTGCTTCTAGTTCCGACAATGCAGTAATAACCAACAAGTAATCTAACCTAACAATTCCACAACTACTACCTTATACACACACACAAGTGTAAAGGGATAAAGAATATGTACATAAAGATATATGAATGAGTGGTGGTACAGAACGGCATGGCAAGATGCAGTAGATGGTATAGAGTACAGTATATACATATGAGATGAGTACTGTAGGGTATGTAAACATAAAGTGGCATAGTTTAAAGTGGCTAGTGGTACATGTATTACATAAAGATGGCAAGATGCAGTAGATGATATAGAGTACAGTATATACATATGAGATGGGTAATGTAGGGTATGTAAACATTATATTAAGTGGCATTGTTTAAAGTGGCTAGTGGTACATTTTTACATAATTTCCATCAATTCCCATTTTTAAAGTGGCTGGAGTTGAGTCAGTATGTTGGCAGCGGCCGCTAAATGTTAGTGGTGGCTGTTTAACAGTCTGATGGCCTTGAGATAGAAGCTGTTTCTCAGTCTCTCGGTCCCGGCTTTGATGCACCTGTACTGACCTCGCCTTCTGGATGAAAGCGGGGTGAACAGGCAGTGGCTTGGGTGGTTGTTGTCCTTGATGATCTTTATGGCCTTCCTGTGACATCGGGTGGTGTAGGTGTCCTGGAGGGCAGGTAGTTTGCCCCCGGTGGTGCGTTCTGCAGACCTCACTACCCTCTGGAGAGCCTTACGGTTGTGGGCGGAGCAGTTGCCGTACCAGGCGGTGATACAGCCCGACAGGATGCTCTCGATTGTGCATCTGTAGAAGTTTGTGAGTGCTTTTGGTGACAAGCCGAATTTCTTCAGCCTCCTGAGGTTGAAGAGGCGCTGCTGCGCCTTCTTCACAACGCTGTCTGTGTGGGTGGACCAATTCAGTTTGTCCGTGATGTGTACACCGAGGAACTTAAAACTTTCCACCTTCTCCACTACTGACCCGTCGATGTGGATAGGGGGGTGCTCCCTCTGCTGTTTCCTGAAGTCCACAAACATCTCCTTTGTTTTGTTGACGTTGAGTGTGAGGTTATTTTCCTGACACCACACTCCGAGGGCCCTCACCTCCTCCCTGTAGGCCGTCTCGTCGTTGTTGGTAATCAAGCCTACCACTGTAGTGTCATCCGCAAACTTGATGATTGAGTTGGAGGCGTGCATGGCCACGCAGTCGTGGGTGAACAGGGAGTACAGGAGAGGGCTCAGAACGCACCCTTGTGGGGCCCCAGTGTTGAGGATCAGCGGGGTGGAGATGTTGTTACCTACCCTCACCACCTGGGGGCGGCCCGTCAGGAAGTCCAGGACCCAGTTGCACAGGGCGGGGTCGAGACCCAGGGTCTCGAGCTTGATGACGAGTTTGGAGGGTACTATGGTGTTAAATGCTGAGCTGTAATCGATGAACAGCATTCTCACATGGTTATTCCTCTTGTCCAGATGGGTTAGGGCAGTGTGCAGTGTGGTTGCGATTGCGTCGTCTGTGGACCTATTGGGTCGGTAAGCAAATTGGAGTGGGTCTAGGGTGTCCGGTAGGGTGGAGGTGATATGGTCCTTGACTAGTCTCTCAAAGCACTTCATGATGACGGAAGTGAGTGCTACGGGGCGGTAGTCGTTTAGCTCAGTTACCTTAGCTTTCTTGGGAACAGGAACAATGGTGGCCCTCTTGAAGCATGTGGGAACAGCAGACTGGGATAAGGATTGATTGAATATGTCCGTAAACACACCAGCCAGCTGGTCTGCGCATGCTCTGAGGACGCGGCTGGGAATGCCGTCTGGGCCTGCAGCCTTGCGAGGGTTAACACGTTTAAATGTTTTACTCACCTCGGCTGCAGTGAAGGAGAGCCCGCAGGTTTTGGTAGGGGGCCGTGTCAGTGGCACTGTATTGTCCTCAAAGCGGGCAAAAAAGTTGTTTAGCCTGTCTGGGAGCAAGACATCCTGGTCCGCGACGGGGCTGGTTTTCTTTTTGTAATCCGTGATTGACTGTAGACCCTGCCACATACCTCTTGTGTCTGAGCTGTTGAATTGCGACTCGATTTTGTCTCTGTACTGGGACTTAGCCTGTTTGATTGCCTTGCGGAGAGAATAGCTACACTGTTTGTATTCGGTCATGCTTCCGGTCACCTTGCCCTGGTTAAAAGCAGTGGTTCGCGCAGTATCTACAGTATACAGTTCGCGCAGTATCTACAGGGTACAGTATACCCCTCCAGTATCTACAGTATACACCTCCAGTATCTACAGTATACCCCTCCAGTATCCATACCCCTACAGTATCTAGAGTATAACCCTCCAGTATCTACAGTATACCCCTCCAGTATCTACAGTATACCCCTCCAGTATCTACAGTATACCCCTCCAGTATCTACAGTATACCCCTCCAGTATCCATACCCCTCCAGTATGTACAGTATACCCCTCCAGTATCTACAGTATACCCCTCCAGTATCTACAGTATACCCCTCCAGTATCCATACCCCTCCAGTGTCTACAGTATACCCCTCCAGTATCTACAGTATACCCCTCCAGTATCTATAGTCTACCCCTCCAGTATCTACAGTATACCCCTCCAGTATCTACAGGATACCCCTCCAGTATCCATACCCCTCCAGTATGTACAGTATACCCCTCCAGTATCTACAGTGTACCCCTCCAGTATGTACAGTATACCCCTCCAGTATCTACAGTGTACCCCTCCAGTATCTACAGTATACCCCTCCAGTATCTACAGTATACCCCTCCAGTATCTACAGTATACCCCTCCAGTATCTACAGGATACCCCTCCAGTATCTACAGGATACCCCTCCAGTATCTACAGTGTACCCCTCCAGTATCTACAGTATACCCCTCCAGTATCTACAGGATACCCCTCCAGTATCTACAGGATACCCCTCCAGTATCTACAGTGTACCCCTCCAGTATCTACAGTATACCCCTCCAGTATCTACAGTATACCCCTCCAGTATCTACAGTATACCCCTCCAGTATCCATACCCCTCCAGTATCTAGAGTATACCCCTCCAGTATCTAGAGTATACCCCTCCAGTATCTAGAGTATACCCCTCCAGTATCTAGAGTATACCCCTCCAGTATCTAGAGTATACCCCTCCAGTATCTACAGTATACCCCTCCAGTATCTACAGTATACCCCTCCAGTATCCATACCCCTCCAGTATCCATACCCCTCCAGTATCTAGAGTATACCCCTCCAGTATCTAGAGTATACCCCTCCAGTGTCTACAGTATAACCCTCCAGTGTCGACAGTATAACCCTCCAGTATCTACAGTATACCCCTCCAGTATCTACAGTATACCCCTCCAGTATCTACAGTATACCCCTCCAGTATCTACAGTATACCCCTCCAGTATCTACAGTATACCCCTCCAGTATCTACAGTATACCCCTCCAGTATCTACAGTATACCCCTCCAGTATCTACAGTATACCCCTCCAGTATCTACAGTATACCCCTCCAGTATCCATACCCCTCCAGTATGTACAGTATACCCCTCCAGTATCTACAGTATACCCCTCCAGTATCCATACCCCTCCAGTGTCTACAGTATACCCCTCCAGTATCTACAGTATACCCCTCCAGTATCTATAGTCTACCCCTCCAGTATCTACAGTATACCCCTCCAGTATCTACAGGATACCCCTCCAGTATCCATACCCCTCCAGTATGTACAGTATACCCCTCCAGTATCTACAGTGTACCCCTCCAGTATGTACAGTATACCCCTCCAGTATCTACAGTGTACCCCTCCAGTATCTACAGTGTACCCCTCCAGTATCTACAGTATACCCCTCCAGTATCTACAGTATACCCCTCCAGTATCTACAGTATACCCCTCCAGTATCTACAGGATACCCCTCCAGTAACTACAGGATACCCCTCCAGTATCTACAGTATACCCCTCCAGTATCTACAGTATACCCCTCCAGTATCTACAGTATACCCCTCCAGTATCTACAGTATACCCCTCCAGTATCTACAGTGTACCCCTCCAGTATCTACAGTGTACCCCTCCAGTATCTACAGTATACCCCTCCAGTATCTACAGTATACCCCTCCAGTATCTACAGTATACCCCTCCAGTATCCATACCCCTCCAGTATCTAGAGTATACCCCTCCAGTATCTAGAGTATACCCCTCCAGTATCTAGAGTATACCCCTCCAGTATCTAGAGTATACCCCTCCAGTATCTACAGTATACCCCTCCAGTATCTACAGTATACCCCTCCAGTATCTACAGTATACCCCTCCAGTATCTACAGTATACCCCTCCAGTATCCATACCCCTCCAGTATCCATACCCCTCCAGTATCTAGAGTATACCCCTCCAGTATCTAGAGTATACCCCTCCAGTGTCTACAGTATACCCCTCCAGTGTCTACAGTATAACCCTCCAGTGTCTACAGTATACCCCTCCAGTATCTACAGTATACCCCTCCAGTATCTACAGTATACCCCTCCAGTATCTACAGTATACCCCTCCAGTATCTACAGTATACCCCTCCAGTATCTACAGTATACCCCTCCAGTATCTAGAGTATACCCCTCCAGTATCTACAGTATACCCCTCCAGTATCTACAGTATACCCCTCCAGTATCTACAGTATACCCCTCCAGTATCTACAGTATACCCCTCCAGTATCTAGAGTATACCCCTCCAGTATCTAGAGTATACCCCTCCAGTATCTAGAGTATACCCCTCCAGTATCTACAGTATACCCCTCCAGTATCTACAGTATACCCCTCCAGTATCTACAGTATACCCCTCCAGTGTCTACAGTATAACCCTCCAGTGTCTACAGTATAACCCTCCAGTATCTACAGTATACCCCTCCAGTATCTACAGTATACCCCTCCAGTATCTACAGTATACCCCTCCAGTATCTACAGTATAACCCTCCAGTATCTACAGTATCCATACCCCTCCAGTATGTACAGTATACCCCTCCAGTATCTACAGTATACCCCTCCAGTATCTACAGTATACCCCTCCAGTATCCATACCCCTCCAGTGTCTACAGTATACCCCTCCAGTATCTACAGTATACCCCTCCAGTATCTACAGTCTACCCCTCCAGTATCTACAGTATACCCCTCCAGTATCTACAGGATACCCCTCCAGTATCCATACCCCTCCAGTATGTACAGTATACCCCTCCAGTATCTACAGTGTACCCCTCCAGTATGTACAGTATACCCCTCCAGTATCTACAGTGTACCCCTCCAGTATCTACAGTGTACCCCTCCAGTATCTACAGTATACCCCTCCAGTATCTACAGTATACCCCTCCAGTATCTACAGTATACCCCTCCAGTATCTACAGGATACCCCTCCAGTATCTACAGGATACCCCTCCAGTATCTACAGTGTACCCCTCCAGTATCTACAGTATACCCCTCCAGTATCTACAGTATACCCCTCCAGTATCTACAGGATACCCCTCCAGTATCTAGAGTATACCCCTCCAGTATCTAGAGTATACCCCTCCAGTATCTAGAGTATACCCCTCCAGTATCTACAGTATACCCCTCCAGTATCTACAGTATACCCCTCCAGTATCTACAGTATACCCCTCCAGTATCTACAGTATACCCCTCCAGTATCCATACCCCTCCAGTATCTAGAGTATACCCCTCCAGTATCTAGAGTATACCCCTCCAGTATCTAGAGTATACCCCTCCAGTATCTAGAGTATACCCCTCCAGTGTCTACAGTATACCCCTCCAGTGTCTACAGTATAACCCTCCAGTATCTACAGTATAACCCTCCAGTATCTACAGTATAACCCTCCAGTATCTACAGTATACCCCTCCAGTATCTATACCCCTCCAGTATCTACAGTATACCCCTCCAGTATCCATACCCCTCCAGTATCTAGAGTATACCCCTCCAGTATCTAGAGTATACCCCTCCAGTATCTAGAGTATACCCCTCCAGTATCTAGAGTATACCCCTCCAGTATCTACAGTATACCCCTCCAGTATCTACAGTATACCCCTCCAGTATCCATACCCCTCCAGTATCCATACCCCTCCAGTATCTAGAGTATACCCCTCCAGTATCTAGAGTATACCCCTCCAGTGTCTACAGTATACCCCTCCAGTGTCTACAGTATAACCCTCCAGTGTCTACAGTATAACCCTCCAGTATCTACAGTATACCCCTCCAGTATCTACAGTATACCCCTCCAGTATCTACAGTATACCCCTCCAGTATCTACAGTATACCCCTCCAGTATCTAGAGTATACCCCTCCAGTATCTAGAGTATACCCCTCCAGTATCTAGAGTATACCCCTCCAGTATCTAGAGTATACCCCTCCAGTATCTAGAGTATACCCCTCCAGTATCTAGAGTATACCCCTCCAGTATCTAGAGTATACCCCTCCAGTATCTAGAGTATACCCCTCCAGTATCTACAGTATACCCCTCCAGTATCTACAGTATACCCCTCCAGTATCTAGAGTATACCCCTCCAGTATCTAGAGTATACCCCTCCAGTATCTAGAGTATACCCCTCCAGTATCTAGAGTATACCCCTCCAGTATCTAGAGTATACCCCTCCAGTATCTACAGTATACCCCTCCAGTGTCTACAGTATAACCCTCCAGTGTCTACAGTATAACCCTCCAGTATCTACAGTATACCCCTCCAGTATCTACAGTATACCCCTCCAGTATCTACAGTATACCCCTCCAGTATCTACAGTATACCCCTCCAGTATCCATACCCCTCCAGTATGTACAGTATACCCCTCCAGTATCTACAGTATACCCCTCCAGTATCTACAGTATACCCCTCCAGTATCCATACCCCTCCAGTGTCTACAGTATACCCCTCCAGTATCTACAGTATACCCCTCCAGTATCTACAGTCTACCCCTCCAGTATCTACAGTATACCCCTCCAGTATCTACAGGATACCCCTCCAGTATCTACAGTGTACCCCTCCAGTATCTACAGTGTACCCCTCCAGTATGTACAGTATACCCCTCCAGTATCTACAGTGTACCCCTCCAGTATCTACAGTGTACCCCTCCAGTATCTACAGTATACCCCTCCAGTATCTACAGTATACCCCTCCAGTATCTACAGTATACCCCTCCAGTATCTACAGGATACCCCTCCAGTATCTACAGGATACCCCTCCAGTATCTACAGTGTACCCCTCCAGTATCTACAGTATACCCCTCCAGTATCTACAGTATACCCCTCCAGTATCTACAGTATACCCCTCCAGTATCTACAGGATACCCCTCCAGTATCTAGAGTATACCCCTCCAGTATCTAGAGTATACCCCTCCAGTATCTAGAGTATACCCCTCCAGTATCTAGAGTATACCCCTCCAGTATCTACAGTATACCCCTCCAGTATCTACAGTATACCCCTCCAGTATCCATACCCCTCCAGTATCTAGAGTATACCCCTCCAGTATCTAGAGTATACCCCTCCAGTATCTAGAGTATACCCCTCCAGTATCTAGAGTATACCCCTCCAGTGTCTACAGTATAACCCTCCAGTGTCTACAGTATAACCCTCCAGTATCTACAGTATAACCCTCCAGTATCTACAGTATACCCCTCCAGTATCTATACCCCTCCAGTATCTATACCCCTCCAGTATCTAGAGTATACCCCTCCAGTATCTAGAGTATACCCCTCCAGTATCTAGAGTATACCCCTCCAGTATCTAGAGTATACCCCTCCAGTATCTACAGTATACCCCTCCAGTATCTACAGTATACCCCTCCAGTATCCATACCCCTCCAGTATCTAGAGTATACCCCTCCAGTATCTAGAGTATACCCCTCCAGTATCTAGAGTATACCCCTCCAGTATCTAGAGTATACCCCTCCAGTGTCTACAGTATAACCCTCCAGTGTCTACAGTATAACCCTCCAGTATCTACAGTATAACCCTCCAGTATCTACAGTATAACCCTCCAGTATCTACAGTATACCCCTCCAGTATCCATACCCCTCCAGTATCCATACCCCTCCAGTATCTAGAGTATACCCCTCCAGTATCTAGAGTATACCCCTCCAGTATCTACAGTATACCCCTCCAGTGTCTACAGTATACCCCTCCAGTGTCTACAGTATAACCCTCCAGTATCTACAGTATACCCCTCCAGTATCTACAGTATACCCCTCCAGTATCTACAGTATACCCCTCCAGTATCTACAGTATACCCCTCCAGTATCTACAGTATAACCCTCCAGTATCTATACCTTTCCAGTATCTACAGTATACCCCTCCAGTATCTACAGTGTACCCCTCCAGTATCTACAGTGTACCCCTCCAGTATCTACAGTGTACCCCTCCAGTATCTACAGTATACCCCTCCAGTATCTACAGTATACCCCTCCAGTATCCATACCCCTCCAGTATCTAGAGTATACCCCTCCAGTATCTAGAGTATACCCCTCCAGTATCTAGAGTATACCCCTCCAGTATCTACAGTATACCCCTCCAGTATCCATACCCCTCCAGTATCCATACCCCTCCAGTATCCATACCCCTCCAGTATCTAGAGTATACCCCTCCAGTATCTACAGTATACCCCTCCAGTATCTACAGTATACCCCTCCAGTATCTACAGTATACCCCTCCAGTATCTACAGTATACCCCTCCAGTATCTACAGTATACCCCTCCAGTATCTACAGTATACCCCTCCAGTATCCATACCCCTCCAGTATCCATACCCCTCCAGTATCTACAGGATACCCCTCCAGTATCTACAGTGTACCCCTCCAGTATCTACAGTATACCCCTCCAGTATCTACAGTATACCCCTCCAGTATCTACAGTATACCCCTCCAGTATCTACAGTATACCCCTCCAGTATCTAGAGTATACCCCTCCAGTATCTAGAGTATACCCCTCCAGTATCTAGAGTATACCCCTCCAGTATCTAGAGTATACCCCTCCAGTATCTAGAGTATACCCCTCCAGTATCTAGAGTATACCCCTCCAGTATCTAGAGTATACCCCTCCAGTATCTAGAGTATACCCCTCCAGTATCTAGAGTATACCCCTCCAGTATCTAGAGTATACCCCTCCAGTATCTACAGTATACCCCTCCAGTATCCATACCCCTCCAGTATCTAGAGTATACCCCTCCAGTATCTAGAGTATACCCCTCCAGTATCTACAGTATACCCCTCCAGTATCTACAGTATACCCCTCCAGTGTCTACAGTATACCCCTCCAGTGTCTACAGTATACCCCTCCAGTGTCTACAGTATAACCCTCCAGTGTCTACAGTATAACCCTCCAGTATCTACAGTATACCCCTCCAGTATCTACAGTATACCCCTCCAGTATCTACAGTATACCCCTCCAGTATCTACAGTATACCCCTCCAGTATCCATACCCCTCCAGTATCTAGAGTATACCCCTCCAGTATCTAGAGTATACCCCTCCAGTATCTAGAGTATACCCCTCCAGTATCTAGAGTATACCCCTCCAGTATCTACAGTATACCCCTCCAGTATCTACAGTATACCCCTCCAGTATCTACAGTATACCCCTCCAGTATCCATACCCCTCCAGTATCCATACCCCTCCAGTATCTAGAGTATACCCCTCCAGTATCTAGAGTATACCCCTCCAGTATCTACAGTATACCCCTCCAGTGTCTACAGTATAACCCTCCAGTGTCTACAGTATAACCCTCCAGTATCTACAGTATACCCCTCCAGTATCTACAGTATACCCCTCCAGTATCTACAGTATACCCCTCCAGTATCTACAGTATAACCCTCCAGTATCTATACCTTTCCAGTATCTACAGTATACCCCTCCAGTATCTACAGTATACCCCTCCAGTATCTACAGTGTACCCCTCCAGTATCTACAGTGTACCCCTCCAGTATCTACAGGATACCCCTCCAGTATCTACAGGATACCCCTCCAGTATCTACAGTGTACCCCTCCAGTATCTACAGTATACCCCTCCAGTATCTACAGTATACCCCTCCAGTATCTACAGTATACCCCTCCAGTATCTACAGTATACCCCTCCAGTATCTACAGTGTACCCCTCCAGTATCTACAGTGTACCCCTCCAGTATCTACAGTATACCCCTCCAGTATCTACAGTATACCCCTCCAGTATCTACAGTATACCCCTCCAGTGTCTACAGTATACCCCTCCAGTATCTACAGTATACCCCTCCAGTATCTACAGTATACCCCTCCAGTATCTACAGGATACCCCTCCAGTATCTACAGGATACCCCTCCAGTATCTACAGTGTACCCCTCCAGTATCTACAGTATACCCCTCCAGTATCTACAGTATACCCCTCCAGTATCTACAGTATACCCCTCCAGTATCCATACCCCTCCAGTATCTAGAGTATACCCCTCCAGTATCTAGAGTATACCCCTCCAGTATCTACAGTATACCCCTCCAGTATCTACAGTATACCCCTCCAGTATCTACAGTATACCCCTCCAGTATCTACAGTATACCCCTCCAGTATCTACAGTATACCCCTCCAGTATCCATACCCCTCCAGTATCCATACCCCTCCAGTATCTAGAGTATACCCCTCCAGTATCTAGAGTATACCCCTCCAGTATCTAGAGTATACCCCTCCAGTATCTACAGTATACCCCTCCAGTGTCTACAGTATAACCCTCCAGTGTCTACAGTATAACCCTCCAGTATCTACAGTATACCCCTCCAGTATCTACAGTATACCCCTCCAGTATCTACAGTATACCCCTCCAGTATCTACAGTATACCCCTCCAGTATCTACAGTATACCCCTCCAGTATCCATACCCCTCCAGTATCTAGAGTATACCCCTCCAGTATCTACAGTATACCCCTCCAGTATCTACAGTATACCCCTCCAGTATCTACAGTATACCCCTCCAGTATCTACAGTATACCCCTCCAGTATCCATACCCCTCCAGTATCCATACCCCTCCAGTATCTAGAGTATACCCCTCCAGTATCTAGAGTATACCCCTCCAGTATCTACAGTATACCCCTCCAGTGTCTACAGTATAACCCTCCAGTATCTACAGTATACCCCTCCAGTATCTACAGTATACCCCTCCAGTATCTACAGTATACCCCTCCAGTATCTACAGTATACCCCTCCAGTATCTACAGTATAACCCTCCAGTATCCATACCCCTCCAGTATCTAGAGTGTACCCCTCCAGTATCTACAGGGTACCCCTCCAGTATCTACAGTATACCCCTCCAGTATCTACAGTATACCCCTCCAGTATCTACAGTATACCCCTCCAGTATCTACAGTATACCCCTCCAGTATCTACAGTATACCCCTCCAGTATCCATACCCCTCCAGTATCTAGAGTATACCCCTCCAGTATCTAGAGTATACCCCTCCAGTATCTAGAGTATACCCCTCCAGTATCTACAGTATACCCCTCCAGTGTCTACAGTATAACCCTCCAGTGTCTACAGTATAACCCTCCAGTATCTACAGTATACCCATCCAGTATCTACAGTATACCCCTCCAGTATCTACAGTATACCCCTCCAGTATCTACAGTATAACCCTCCAGTATCTACAGTATACCCCTCCAGTATCTACAGTGTACCCCTCCAGTATCTACAGTGTACCCCTCCAGTATCTACAGTGTACCCCTCCAGTATCTACAGGGTACCCCTCCAGTATCTACAGTGTACCCCTCCAGTATCTACAGTATACCCCTCCAGTATCTACAGTGTACCCCTCCAGTATCTACAGTATACCCCTCCAGTATCTACAGTGTACCCCTCCAGTATCTACAGTGTACCCCTCCAGTATCTACAGTGTACCCCTCCAGTATCTACAGTGTACCCCTCCAGTATCTACAGTGTACCCCTCCAGTAACTACAGTATACCCCTCCAGTATCTACAGTATACCCCTCTAGTATCTACAGTATACCCCTCCAGTATCTACAGTATACCCCTCCAGTATCTACAGTATACCCCTCCAGTATCTACAGTATACCCCTCCAGTGTCTACAGTATACCCCTCCAGTATCTACAGTGTACCCCTCCAGTATCTACAGTGTACCCCTCCAGTATCTACAGTATACCCCTCCAGTATCTACAGTATACCCCTCCAGTATCTACAGTATACCCCTCCAGTATCTACAGTATACCCCTCCAGTATCTACAGTATACCCCTCCAGTATCTACAGTATACCCCTCCAGTGTCTACAGTATACCCCTCCAGTATCTACAGTATACCCCTCCAGTATCTACAGTATACCCCTCCAGTGTCTACAGTATACCCCTCCAGTATCTACAGTATACCCTTCTAGTATCCATACCCCTCCAGTATCTACAGTGTACCCCTCCAGTATCTACAGTATACTCCTCCAGTATCTACAGTGTACCCCTCCAGTATCTACAGTGTACCCCTCCAGTATCTACAGTGTACCCCTCCAGTATCTACAGTATAACCCTCCAGTATCTACAGTATACCCCTCCAGTATCTACAGTATACCCCTCCAGTATCTACAGTATACCCCTCCAGTGTCTACAGTATACCCCTCCAGTGTCTACAGTATACCCCTCCAGTGTCTACAGTATACCCCTCCAGTGTCTACAGTATACCCCTCCAGTATCTACAGTATCCCCCTCCAGTATCTACAGTATACCCCTCCAGTATCTACAGTATCCCCTCCAGTATCTACAGTATACCCCTCCAGTATCTACAGTATACCCCTCCAGTGTCTACAGTATACCCCTCCAGTATCTACAGTATACCCCTCCAGTATCTACAGTATCCCCCTCCAGTATCTACAGTATACCCCTCCAGTATCTACAGTATACCCCTCCAGTATCTACAGTATACCCCTCCAGTATTTACAGTATACCCCTCCAGTATCTACAGTATACCCTTCCAGTATCCATTCCCCTCCAGTATCTACAGTATACCCCTCCAGTATCTACAGTATACCCCTCCAGTATCTACAGTATACCCCTCCAGTGTCTACAGTATACCCCTCCAGTATCTACAGTATACTCCTCCAGTATCTACAGTGTACCCCTCCAGTATCTACAGTGTACCCCTCCAGTATCTACAGTGTACCCCTCCAGTATCTACAGTATAACCCTCCAGTATCTACAGTATACCCCTCCAGTATCTACAGTATACCCCTCCAGTATCTACAGTATACCCCTCCAGTGTCTACAGTATACCCCTCCAGTGTCTACAGTATACCCCTCCAGTGTCTACAGTATACCCCTCCAGTATCTACAGTATACCCCTCCAGTGTCTACAGTATACCCCTCCAGTATCTACAGTATACCCCTCCAGTATCTACAGTATCCCCCTCCAGTATCTACAGTATACCCTTCTAGTATCCATACCCCTCCAGTATCTACAGTATACCCCTCCAGTGTCTACAGTATACCCCTCCAGTATCTACAGTATACCCCTCCAGTATCTACAGTATCCCCCTCCAGTATCTACAGTATACCCCTCCAGTATCTACAGTATACCCCTCCAGTATTTACAGTATACCCCTCCAGTATCTACAGTATACCCTTCCAGTATCCATACCCCTCCAGTATCTACAGTATACCCCTCCAGTATCTACAGTATACCCCTCCAGTATCTACAGTATACCCCTCCAGTGTCTACAGTATACCCCTCCAGTGTCTACAGTATACCCCTCCAGTGTCTATAGTATACCCCTCCAGTATCCATACCCCTCCAGTATCTATACCCCTCCAGTGTCTACAGTATACCCCTCCAGTATCTACAGTATACATTTTTACATTTACATTTAAGTAATTTAGCAGACGCTCTTATCCAGAGCGACTTACAAATTGGTGCATTCACCTTATGATATCCAGTGGAACAACCACTTTACAATAGTGCATCTAACTCTTTTAAGAGGGGGGGGGGTTAGAAGGATTACTTTATCCTATCCTAGGTATTCCTTAAAGAGGTGGGGTTTCAGGTGTCTCCCCGGAAGGTGGTGATTGACTCCGCTGACCTGGCGTCGTGAGGGAGTTTGTTCCACCATGGGGTATACCCCTCCAGTACCTACAGTATACCTCTCCAGTATCCATACCCCTCCAGTGTCCATCCCCTCCACTACCCCTCTATCTCGCCCCATCTCTTCCATTCAGTGTTTGTGTCGTGAATGACTCAGTGTTACAGCTCTTAGCTGGGCCAGTCAATAGCCTCTTAACCCAGTTACCAGAAGCAATGCCAACTGCACATATCTCTCTGTCTATGTATTTCTGTCTCTCTGTCTCTTTCTCTCTCGGTTTCTGTCTCTCTCTCTGTATCTCTTTGTCTCTGTCTGTCTGTGAATCACATTCAGCACATGACTGAGTGATTCCATTTTCCTCCTTAAGTGATTTAGTTCACCAGCTGTTCACTCCCTGTGTGTCGTGTGTGTGTGTGTGTGTGTGTGTGTGTGTGTGTGTGTGTGTGTGTGTGTGTGTGTGTGTGTGTGTGTGTGTGTGTCGTGTGTGCAGCAGAGATTTAAAGAAACTCAAAATACAGGAAGTTTTCTCTCTGATTCTGATTGTTGGACCAGGATGCAACAGTATAGGGAGAAACACACACTCTCACTCTCTTTATGCGTTCCACTAAATGAATCCTTTGTTCTCCTGCTCCCCCCTCTTATCTCTCCCTCTCTTTCTCTCCCTCGCTTTCTCTCTTTCTCTCCCTCTCTTTCTCTCTTTCTCTCCCTCGCTTTCTCTCTTTCTCTCCCTCGCTTTCTCTCTTTCTCTCCCTCGCTTTCTCTCTTTCTCTCCCTCTCTTTCTCTCTTTATCTCCCTCGCTTTCTCTCTTTCTCTCCCTCGCTTTCTCTCTTTCTCTCCCTCTCTTTCTCTCTTTATCTCCCTCGCTTTCTCTCTTTCTCTCCCTCGCTTTCTCTCTTTCTCTCCCTCGCTTTCTCTCTTTCTCTCCCTCGCTTTCCCTGCTCCATTTTCTTATCTAGACAGTGTTTCTCTCCGTGCTCTCCCTGGGCCTGAGCCCACCTCTGGCATGTATTAGTGTGTGTCGGAGCTCATGCTGCTTTGTTTATCTAACTGTGGCAGGACTCCACCCCTCCCTCTGACATCATCATGGTCTTTCTACAGGAATGTGTTCTAATTCCTCCTCTCCAGAGTTGCTCTCCTCTCCGCCCCTTTTCTCTGTCTCATTGTTTGGGTCAGATCAGTGGAGCTGGGAAAGTTTTTCTGTCTATCTCTCTCTCTCTCTTTCCTTCTGTGATGTAGTTGACGTGTAGCTTTGTGAGGAGTGCTCTTGGAGGGTTGTCACTTGGAACTATTCAGTTTGGCACACACACACACGTGCACTCACTCACACACATGCACACACACTAGTGACAGTCAAGAGGACTACAATGTCAGCTCATGGGTGAGTGTACTACTGAAGTACTATGTTTGCCAGTATAACTCTGTGCTCTGTGTCTGTCTGTCTATGTTTGTGGAAAAGGCCTGTTTTTGTATCTTTTAGATAAGTGTTGGTTTGTGAGTCATGTGTATAAAATGTGAGCGGGACTGTGTGTGTTTGAGGGTTGTATTTATTTAGGTGTGTTTCTGAGAGTTGTATTTGTGTGAGTGTTGAACTGTGTAAATAGAGTATGTGAGTTGGATGATTGAAATGGACTTTGCCTCACAGCCTTACCCTTCCTCTATGCTCAGCTGGGTGGAGACATGTTGGAATGCTGTGTCCGAGTGTGTATGAATCCGAGTGTGTGTCCGAATTTGTGTGTTGTCCGAGTAGGTGTCTGAATGGCGCTGAAGCCAGACTTTGGTCTGTGTCCAGTATATCATAATCCCAGCTGCCTGTGTGTGTCTGTGATTGATAGAGTGTGTGGGTATTACAGTAATTGTGTGTGTGTGTGTGTTTGGGGTAGAGATACACTGGTATATGTGTGGGAGAGACAGAGGGTGTGTGTTTGGGGTAGAGATACACTGGTATGTGTGACTCAATGTGTTCTTTGTGTGGTCAGATTCTCCGCAGTCTCACCTTTCTGAATGGACAACCTTGTACGAGTCCCCCTCCCACTCTGCTGAACTATGCTTCCATCTTATAGCACATCACGGCTAAACTACAGGTACCTGCCAAAATAAAGGAAACACTTGAGTAAATGAGGGATATAAAGTATATTGAAAGCAGGTGCTTCCACACAGGCGTTGTTCCATGACTTAACTAAGCAATTAACATCCCATCATGTTTAGGTCATGTGTAAAAATGCCCAGTTGCCCATTATTTTGGCTACCATGGCTAGAAGAAGGAGCATAGGGGCTTTAAAGGATGTGTGTGTGTGTCAGTCACCAGATCTCAACCCAATTGAACACTTATGGGAGATTCTACAGTAGATTGGCGTCCGAGACAGCGTTTTCTACCACCTTCAATACCAAATGATGGAATCTCTCGTGGAAGAATGGTGTCGAATCTCACCAATGGAGTTCCAGACACTTGTAGAATTTATACCAAGGCACATTGAAACTGTTCTGGTGGCTCGTGGCCCAACACCCTAATAACACACTTTATTTTGGTGTTTCCTTTATTTTGGCAGTTACATGTATGCTAACATCTCATGGCACATCACTGTTAAACTATGTTAGTATCTTGCAGCACATCACAGCTAAACTATGTTTGCTTCTTATACTGTAGCACATCACAGCTAAACAATATTAGCGTCTTATACTGTAGCATTTCACTGCTAAACAATGTTGGCATCTTATCGTACATCACAGCTAATCTATGCTAGCATCTTATAGCACATCACAGCTAAACTATGCTAGCATCTTATAGCACATCACTGCTAATCTATGCTATCATCTTAAATCTAGTGCCAGGAGTTTTTCCTGCGTAGCTGACATGGTCAGGAAGAACTTTTATCCTCATTTGATTGCTAAACTACACACTTATAACATAGTGAAGCTAAATGATGTAAACTTTTCTAGCATCCCGCAGTACAGGCTAGCACTGCTTTTACATGGGTGCCAGTCTACCTCACAGCTAACCTCCACATGCTAATTCATCAACCAACCCAGTGATTAGACAGGAACCACTGAGAATATTAGTTTGACAGCGTGACTGTAGGCTGACAGTGTTATGAGATGCAGAGGAGTGTGTGTGGATGGTTTGGGATATGTTTGTGTGTGTTAGTGGTTTAGGAGTTTCTCCATATGTCTGTGTGGTTCAAAACCTACACCCCAACCCGAGCACTCCGTTCCGCCCGCTCTGGTATATTGGCCCTCACACACATACGAGGGGCCGGCTCATACCAGTCAAAGCTCTTGTCTGGCCTGGCACAGCACCAATGGTGGAGCAAGCTTCCCCCTAACTTCAGGAGAGCTGAATCCCTGCCGATCTTCTGAATTGCCCCTAACTTCAGGAGAGCTGAATCCCTGCCGATCTTCTGAATTGCCCCTAACTTCAGGAGAGCTGAGTCCCTGCCGATCTTCTGAATTGCCCCTAACATCAGGAGAGCTGAGTCCCTGCCGATCTTCTGAATTGCCCCTAACTTCAGGAGAGCTGAGTCCCTGCCGATCTTCTAAATTCTTCCGAAATCTTCTGAAAAGATTATCTTGATTAATCCCACATCACCCCCCACCCGACCCCCGGGTCTGTGATATGAGGTTGTCCCACCTAGCTATCTTAAAATGAATGCACTCATTGTAAGTCATTCTGGATAAATCTGCTAAATGTATACTGAACAAAAATATAAACGCAACATGCAACAATTAAAATTATTTTACTGAGTTACAGTTCATTAAAGGAAGTCTGTCAATTTAAATACATTCATTAGGCCCAAATTTATGGATTTACATGACTAGACAGGGGCGCAGCCATGGGTGGGTCTGGGAGGGCATAGGCCCACCGACTGAATTAGTTTTTACCCACAAAAAGGGCTTTATTGCAGACATAAATACTCCTGTTTCATCAGCTTTCCGGGTGGCTGGTCTCAGACGACCCCGCAGGTGAAGAAGCCGGATGTGGAGGTCCTGGGCTGGCGTGGTTACACGTGGTCTGCGGTTGTGAGGCCAGTTGGATGTACTGCCAAGTTCTCTAAAACGACGTTGGAGGCAGTTTATGGTGGAGAAATGAACATTCAATTATCTAGCAACAGCATGCCAATTGCACATTCCCTCACACCGTTGTGACATCTGTGGCGTTGTATAACAAAACTGCACATTTTAGAGTGGCCTTTTATTTACCTCGGCACAAGGTGCACCTGTGTAATGATCATGCCGTTTAATCAGCTTCTTGATATGCCACACCTGTCAGGTGGATGGATTATCTTGGCAAAGGAGAAATGCTCACTAACAGGGAAGTTAACAAATTCCTGCACAGAATTAGAGAGAAATTTGCTTTTTGTGCATATGGAACATTTCTGGGATCTTTTATTTCAGCTCATGAAACATGGGACCAACACTTTACATGTTGCGTTTATGTTTTTGTTCAGTGTATACGGTAAGTGCTGGGTGGGTGCAGACGTGGTGTGGCTGTATGGCTGACAGCACTAAACCATTTATGGGGTTGTTTGTTTAGACTTTGGATGTGTGTCAATATGGCTGCCAGGAAGAGATCCGTTTCTAGAACTTGACTTTACCCTCTTTCTCTCTATCCGTATCCCTCTTATTCTCATCTCTTTCTCTCTATCCTTATCCCTCTTATTCTCATCTCTTTCTCTCTATCCTTATCCCTCTATTCTCATCTCTTTCTCTCTATCCTTATCCCTCTATTCTCATCTCTTTCTCTCTATCCTTATCCCTCTATTCTCATCTCTTTCTCTCTATCCTTATCCCTCTATTCTCATCTCTTTCTCTCTATCCTTATCCCTCTTATTCTCATCTCTTTCTCTCTATCCTTATCCCTCTTATTCTCATCTCTTTCTCTCTATCCTTATCCCTCTATTCTCATCTCTTTCTCTCTATCCTTATCCCTCTATTCTCATCTCTTTCTCTCTATCCTTATCCCTCTTCTCATCTCTTTCTCTCTATCCTTATCCCTCTCTTCTCATCTCTTTCTCTCTATCCTTATCCCTCTATTCTCACTTCTTTCTCTCTATCCTTATCCCTCTATTCTCACTTCTTTCTTCCCTGTTTCTCTCTTTTCTCTCTTTCTATTATTTTTCTCCTCTCTTCCTCTCATGTCACTTCACTCTCTCTGTTTTTCTCAGCCCTGTTTCCCCCCTCTGTCTGCTAGGCCAATAAAGCCCTTTGAATTGAAAGAGAGAGAGCGAGGGACAGTGACAGAGACTGTCAGTATTATCTAGGAGGAACTAACTTGGCTGCCATGGAATGATGTGATGGTGAGTAGGAGCGTTTTGGTTGAAACAGCAGTGACCAGACTGTCATTGTAGCTGTGCCACAGCAGTATTGGTAAAGTTGTTTTTGAATTCATGGTTCAGGGTCTCAGGCAGTTCTAGAACATCGTGACACATAACCTAGAACATTCCACAACCCTACATTCCAAACCTTACTCCTACCTACAGTCCACCTGTTGTTGTTGTTGGGCAAAGCAGTGGTGCAGCTTGACTCAGAGCTGTGGTTCAGAACAATCCACTCTTAGTGTTTCTCAACTGAGACCAATTACACATCTCTGAGGACTTTTAGGTTGAGGGTACAGGGGGGTAAAATCCTCCATGGTGTAGGGACAGGGACAGGGGGGTAAAATCCTCCAGGGTGTAGGGACAGGGACAGGGGGGTAAAATCCTCCATGGTGTAGGGACAGGGGGGTAAAATCCTCCATGGTGTAGGGACAGGGACAGGGGGGTAAAATCCTCCATGGTGTAGGGACAGGGACAGGGGGGTAAAATCCTCCATGGTGTAGGGACAGGGACAGGGGGGTAAAATCCTCCAGGGTGTAGGGACAGGGACAGGGGGGTAAAATCCTCCAGGGTGTAGGGACAGGGTAAGGAGGGTAAAATCCTCCAGGGTGTAGGGACAGGGGACAGGGGGGTAAAATCCTCCAGGGTGTAGGGACAGGGTAAGGGGACAGGAACAGGGTAGGAGTATATGGGATGAGGGGACAGGTTAACTCAGAACCAGGCTAGGAAATTAAAGCAGTCAGTGAGGGAGAGACTGCTCCGTTGAGAGAGAAAGACCAGGAGAGATGGAGGGGAAAGAAAGGAGGGTGTTTTTACAGCTGAGCTCAACGCAGCCTTCCAGCTTGAGCACACTGAGCCCAACACAGTAACACCCACATTATTACACACACACACACACACACACACACACACACACACACACACACACACACACACACACACACACACACACACACACACACACACACACACACACACAGCTGCACTCTCTCTGAACCAACACTCTCTCTGAACCAACAACCCCCCCCCCCCCCCCACACGCACACACACACACAGCTGCACTCTCTCTGAACCAACAACACACACACACACACACACACACACAGCTGCACTCTTTCTGAACCAACAACTCTCCTCTCCCTCCTTCGACTCTCCCTCGCCTGTGTCTTCTTCATATCCCTCCCATTAGTCACATGAGGGAAACCAGAGTCAGAGATTCACTCACACACTCAGGTGTGGGCTATAGCAACCAATCGGTTCACAGGAAGGCTGAGCAAGAAAATAAGAAGGCCTCTGAGAAATAAGTGTTTCAAAACTTCCAGCCCTCACACATCTGCACACATCTGCACACACAGGCACGCACATACACAGACACACGGAGGAATCCAAGACTTTTAGACAACCCCTGGAGAGACCGAGAGAGACAAACGTTTTTCAGAGGACCGTGTGGACTGCACTCTATACCCTGGGTGTGTCTCTGAAAACATAACTCTCAGTTAGCTACAATTCTCCTTTCTACAGAAAAGATTAACAAAAACATGCAAGTCTTGTAATCAGAGTGATTACAGATACCACTTCCCTCGATCCTCCCCCCTCCAACTAACAAAGGTTTTACCCGCATGGAAAGCAGAGGATCACACACACACACGAGACAGGAAGTGATCCATATGTTCCAGAATTACCTCACCAGAGGGACCGAGCAGACAGAGGGACCGAGCAGACAGAGGGACCGAGCAGACAGAGGGACCGAGCAGACAGAGGGACCGAGCAGACAGAGGGACCGAGCAGACAGAGGGACCGAGCAGACAGACACCTCTCTCTCTGTCTCGCTTTCTGTCTTTCTCTGTCTCTGTCACTGTCTGTCTCTCTTTCAGTTCAAAGGGCTTTATTGTCTTGGGAAACATATGTTTACATTTCCAAAGTAAATGGAATAGACAATAAATAAAAGGGAAATAAACATTAGTAAACATTACACTCACAAAGGTTTTAAAAGAATATAGACATTTCAAATGTTATATTATTGGCTATGTACAGTGGAGTAACAATGTCCCAATAGTTGAAGTATGAAAGGGAAAATAAATCAACTGAAATATGTGTTGTATTTATGTTGTTTGTGCTTCACTGGTTGCCCTTTTCTTATGGCAACGGGCCACAAATCTTGCTGCTGTGATTGCAGACTGCGTTAATTCGCATAACACATACGAGTTTGTCATTGTTTGATTTGCTTCTGAATTCTTTGTGGGTCTGTGTGATCTGTGTGGTCTGTGGTCTGTGTAATCTGAGGGAAATATGTGTCTCTAATATGGTCATACATTTGGCAGGAGGTTAGGAAGTGCAACTCAGTTTCAGTGTGCACATAGGCAGACCTGGCTCTTGAGAAAAGACAGCATATCGCAATTCAATTTAAATTTAAGGGCTTTATTGGCATGGGAAACATATTGCCAAAGCAAGTGAAGTAGATAATAAACAAAAGTGGAATTAACAATAAAAAATAACAGTAAACATTACACTCACAGAAGTTCCAAAAGAATAAAGACATTTCAAATGTCATATTATGTCTATATACAGTGTTGTAATGATGTGCAAATAGTTAAAATACAAAAGGGAAAATACATAAACATAAATATGGGTTGTATTTACAATGGTGTTTGTTCTTCACTGGTTGTCCTTTTCTTGTGGCAACAGGTCACAAATCTTGCTGCTGTGATGGCACACTGTGGTATTTCACCCAGTAGATATGGGAGTTTATCAAAATTGGGTTTGTTTTGGAATTCTTTGTGGATCTGTGTAATCTGAGGGAAATATGTGTCTCTAATATGGTCATACATTTGGCAGGAGGTTAGGAAATGCAGCTCAGTTTCCACCTCATTTTGTGGGCAGTGTGCTCCTAGCCTGTATTCTCTTGAGAGCCAGGTCTGCCTACAGCGGCCTTTCTCAATGGGAAGGCTATGCTCACTGAGTCTGTATATAGTCAAAGCTTTCCTTAAGTTTGGGTCAGTCACTGGTCAGGTATTCTGCCACTGTGTACTCTGTTTTTTTGTTAATTTCTTGACACATTGGAAATAATTATCTGTTTGTTTTCTCATGATTTGGTTGGGTCTAATTGTGTTGCTGTCCAGGGGATCTGTGGGGTCTGTTTGTGTTTGTGAACAGAGCCCCAGGACCAGCTTGCTTAGGGGACTCTTCTCCAGGTTCATCTCTCTGTAGATAATGGCTTTGTTATGGAAGGTTTGGGAATCACTTCCTTTTAGGTGGTTGTAGAATTTAAAGGCTCTTTTCTGGATTTTGATAATTTTGCGGGTGTCGGCCTAATTCTGCTCTGCATGCATTATTGGTGTTTTACGTTGTACACGTAGCATATTTTTGCAGAATTCTGCATGCAGAGTCTCAATTTGGTGTTTGTCCCATTTTGTGATTTCTTGGTTGGTGAGCGGACCCCAGACCTCACAACCATAAAGGTTGTAACTGATTCAAGTATTTTTAGCCAGATCCTAATTGGTATGTCAAATGTTATGTTCCTTTTGATGGCACAGAAGGCCCTTCTTGCCTTGTCTCTCAGATCGTTCACAGCTTTGTGGAAGCTACCTGTAGCGCTGATGTTTAGGCCGAGGTATGTATAGTTTTTTTGTGTGCTCTAGGGCAACGGTGTCTAGATGGAATTTGTATTTGTGGTCCTGGTGATTGGAACACCATTATTTTTGTCTTACTGAGATTTACTGTCAGGGCCCAGTCTGACAGATTCTGTGCAGAAGATCCGCATAGGTGCTGCTGTAGGCCGTCCTTGGTTGGGGACAGAACCACCAGATCATCATATAATGTTCTATGTTTTTCCTCCAACTCGCCCTCTCTCTCTCTCTGTGTATTGTGTAAGAGTCTTGGATTCCTTTCTCTGTGTGTGTGTGTGTGTGTGTGTGTGTGTGTGTGTGTGTGTTTGCTGGAAGTCTTGAAACGCATTCTTTCCCAGAGGACAATTTCTTCTCTTGTTGCTCAGGCCTCCTGTGGTTGTTATAGCTCACACCTGTGTGTGAGAGGATGTATCTGACTGAGCTTCCCTCATGGGACTGATGGGAGGGATATGGGACTGATGGGAGGGATATGGGACTGATGGGAGGGATATGGGACTGATGGGAGGGATATGGAGAAGAAACACATACTGGAGGGAGGAGGAGAGAGATAAGTAGAGAGAGAGGAGGATTTTACCCCCCTGTCCCTGTCCCTACACCCTGGAGGATTTTACCCCCCTGTCCCTGTCCCTACACCCTGGAGGATTTTACCCCCCTCCCTGTCCCTACACCCTGGAGGATTTTACCCCCCTGTCCCTGTCCCTACACCCTGGAGGATTTTACCCCCCTGTCCCTACACCCTGGAGGATTTTACCCCCCTGTCCCTACACCCTGGAGGATTTTACCCCCCTGTCCCTGTCCCTACACCCTGGAGGATTTTACCCCCCTGTCCCTGTCCCTACACCCTGGAGGATTTTACCCCCCTGTCCCTGTCCCTACACCCTGGAGGATTTTACCCCCCTGTCCCTACACCCTGGAGGATTTTACCCCCCTGTCCTGTCCCTACACCATGGAGGATTTTACCCCCCTGTCCCTGTCCCTACACCATGGAGGATTTTACCCCCCTGTCCCTGTCCCTACACCCTGGAAGATTTTACCCCCCTGTCCCTGTCCCTACACCCTGGAGGATTTTACCCCCCTGTCCCTGTCCCTACACCATGGAGGATTTTACCCCCCTGTCCCTGTCCCTGTCCCTACACCATGGAGGATTTTACCCCCCTGTCCCTGTCCCTACACCATGGAGGATTTTACGTCCCTGTCCCTACACCATGGAGGATTTTACCCCCCTGTCCCTACACCCTGGAGGATTTTACCCCCCTGTCCCTACACCCTGGAGGATTTTACCCCCCTGTCCCTACACCCTGGAGGATTTTACCCCCCTGTCCCTACACCCTGGAGGATTTTACCCCCCTGTACCCTTAACCTAAAAGTCCTCAGAGATGTGTAATTGGTCTCAGTTGAGAAACACTAAGAGTGGATTGTTCTGAACCACAGCTCTGAGTCAAGCTGCACCACTGCTTTGCCCAACAACAACAACAGGTGGACTAGGTAGGAGTAAGGTTTGGAATGTAGGGTTGTGGAATGTTCTAGGTTATGTGTCACGATGTTCTAGAACTGCCTGAGACCCTGAACCATGAATTCAGAAACAACTTTACTAATACTGCTGTGGCACAGCTACAACGACAGTCTGGTCACTGCTGTTTCAACCAAAACGCTCCTACTCACCATCACATCATTCCATGGCAGCCAAGTTAGTTCCTCCTAGATAATACTGACAAAGTGATCATTTTCTGAATTTGAAACAATTATCCCTCCTACCCTCTCTTCCCCCCCTCTCACTCTCTCTCGCTCGCTCTCTTTCTCTCTCCCTCTCCCTTTCTCTCTCACTCTCCCTCTCCAGGCCCTGTGTATAAACGTGCAGTGCAGTGATGTGCTGGAGACGTTGTGTCTGGTGTTCTGTGGAGCTGATGTGAACTGTTCTACTGGCCAGGCTGACTGTCCCTCCCCCCTCTCCCTGGCACTCTCACACAACCAGAAACTACAGGCCCAGTTCCTCTCACACAACCTCAACACAGGTACATACACACTCCTGTTGACAGATAACATGCTCATGTTTATTCATATATATTCATATTCATTTGTATTCATTCACATATTTACATGTTTATTCCTGTTTAATAATTACTGGGCGTGTTTTATTCCTGTTTAATAATTACTGTGCGTGTTTTATTCCTGGTTTAATAATTACTGTGTGTGTTGTGTGTCTGCAGAGCTGCCTCGGTCGGAGGTGACTGGGGTCATGGAGCCTCAACACTATTCACCACAGCACCCCGTCACTCACAATGGCTTCCTTTTCAAGACCGCCTCCATGGTCCGGCCTATTACGGAGCGCAAGGCCAGGGAGGGTGAGCCAATCACACACACCCTAGTTTCTTCCTTAGTCCTCTTGTCCTTCCCCTAGTCCTTCCCCAGTGTCTTCCTCGAGTCCTTTCCGCTAGTCTCTTCCCCTAGTCCCGTAGTCCCTTCCTTTAGTCCCTTCCTCTAGTCCCGTAGTCCCTTCCTTTAGTCCCTTCCTCTAGTCCCGTAGTCCCTTCCTCGAGTCCTTTCCGCTAGTCCCTTCCCCTAGTCCCGTAGTCCCTTCCTTTAGTCCCGTAGTCCCTTCCTCCAGTCCCGTAGTCCCTTCATTTAGTCCCGTAGTCCCTTCCTACAGTCCCTTCCTCTAGTCCTGTAGTCCCTTCCTCCAGTCCCGTAGTCCCTTCCTCGAGTACTTTCCGCTAGTCCCTTCCCCATGTCCTGTAGTCCCTTCCCCTAGTCCTGTAGTCCCTTCATCTAGTCCCGTAGTCCCTTCCTCTAGTCTCGTAGTCCCTTCCTCGAGTCCTTTCTGCTAGTCCCTTCCCGTAGTCCCTTCATCTAGTCCCGTAGTCCCTTGCTCGAGTCCCGTAGTCCCTTCCTCGAGTCCTTTCCGCTAGTCCCTTCGCCTAGTCCTGTAGTCACTTCCTCTAGTCCCGCAGTCCCTTCCTCTAGTCCCTTCCTCTAGTCCCTTCCTGTAGTCCCTTCCTCTAGTCCCTAACTCGAGTCCTTTCCGCTAGTCCCTTCCCCTAGTCCTGTAGTCACTTCCTCTAGTCCCGCAGTCCCTTCCTCTAGTCCCTTCCCCTAGTCCCGTAGTCCATTCTTCTAGTCCCGTAGTCCATTCCTCGAGTCCTTTCCGCTAGTCCCTTCCTCGAGTCCTTTCCGCTAGTCCCTTCCTCGAGTCCTTTCCGCTAGTCCCTTCCTCTAGTCCTGCAGTCCCTTCCTCTAGTCCCTTCCCTTAGTCCTGTAGTCCCTTCCTCTAGTCCCTTCCCCAGTTCTCTAGTCCTCTAGTCCCTTCCCGTAGTCCACTAGTCCCTTCCTCTAGTTCTCTAGTCCCGTAGTTCTCTAGTCTAGTCCCTTCCCGTAGTTCTCTAGTCCCTTCCCCTAGTTTTCTAGTCCTCTAGTCCCTTCCTCTAGTTTTCTAGTCCTCTAGTCCCTTCCCGTAGTTCTCTAGTCCCTTCCCCTAGTTCTCTAGTCCCTTCCTGTAGTCTTCTAGTACCTTCCCCTAGTTCTCTAGTCCCTTCCCGTAGTTCTCTAGTCATCTTGTCCCGTAGTTCTCTAGTCCCTTCCCCTAGTTCTCTAGTCCCTTCCCCTAGTTTTCTAGTCCTCTAGTCCCTTCCCCTAGTTCTCTAGTCCTCTAGTCCCTTCCCCTAGTTCTCTAGTCCTCTAGTCCCTTCCCCTAGTCCTCTAGTCCCTTCCCCTAGTTCTCTAGTCCTTTCCTCTCACCTAGCTCAAGGTGATGCTAGCTTGGTTGAAATGTGTCCTCTGTGAGGGATGTTCTCTGTGAATGATGTGTCTTCCCCTCTGGTTGCTCTTGTCTCTGCAGAGTTCAGTCGTCGCTGGTGCATGTTAAATGATGGGAACTTTAGTTACTACGAGAGTGACAAGACTTCCACGCCCAACGGTGCCCTGAAGTCTACAGAGATAGTCTGTCTGTCTGTCAACACACCAGAGAGACATGGGTACCTACCTGACACTAGTCTTCCATCACTCTAAACCAGTCTGTTTAGCAATCCCGCTCTCTCTCTCTCAGCTATGACCACACGTTTGAGTTGTACTCCTCTC